>NW_004955403.1:4813638-4835129 GCF_000276665.1 Chinchilla lanigera
TGAGAATTTTTGCTTCTATATCCATTAGGGAGATTGGTCTGTAGTTCTCTTTTTCAGATGGGTCTTTCTCTGGTTTTGGTATCAGGATAATACTTGCCTCCAGGAATGAGCTGGGAAGAATTCCTTCCCTTTTAATTTCATTAAAGAGGTTGAGAAGAATTGGTGTTAAATCTTCTCTAAATTGCTTGTAAAATTCAGCTGTGAATCCATCAGGACCCAGGCTTTTCTTCACTGGCAAGTTTTTAATTACATTCTCAATTTCACTGGCTGATATTGAGCTATTCAGGATTTTTATATCTTCTTCATTCAGCTTTGGTAATTCATATGTATCTAGAAATCTGTCCATTTCCTCTGTGTTTTCCATCCTATGAGCATAAGAGTTTCAAAGTAGGTATTGATGATCTTCTGAATTTCTTCCAGATCTGTAGTGATTTCACCCCTTTCATTCTTTATTGCGTGTATTTTAGGTTTTTTTTTTTTTTGCTTTTTTTGATAAGGTTGGCTAGGGGTTTATCTATTTTATTTATTGTTTCAAACAACCAACTTTTTGATTCATTAATTCTTTGTATTTTTTTTTCTAGTCTCCATTGTGTTAATTTGTGCTCTGACCTTTATAATTTCCTGCTTTCTTTGGGCTCTGGGTTTGACCTGCTCTTCTTTTTCTAGGAACTTGAGGTGAAGCATAAGATTGTTAATTTGTGCTTGTTCTGTTTTCCTGAGGTGGGAGCTCACTGCTATAAATTTCCCCCTGAGGACTGCTTTCATTGCATCCCACAGGTTCCTGTAGCTTGTATGTACCTTTTATTTGATTGTGAATAGCGTTTAATCTCTAATTTGACTTCATCTGTGATCCATTGGCTGTTCAGGAAGATGTTATTTAATTTCCAACTGTTTATGGAGTTTTTGTGTTTTGTCATTAATTTCCAATTTCATTGCACTATATGGTCTGATAGTATACATGGGATAATTTCAATTCCTTTGCATTTACTTAAACATGTTCTATGTACTAGCATATGGTCTATTTTAGAGAACGTCCCATGTGCAGCTGAGAAGAATGTGTATTCTGATGCTATTGGCTGGAACACTCTGTAAAGTCCATATGTTCACAGTTTGGTTAAGTTCTGTTATTTCTCTCCCAAGTTTTTGTCTAGTTGATCTATGTCTTTGTGACAATGGTGTGTTAAAATCCCCCGTTATGATTGTGTTGCTACTTATTTCAATTTTCATGTCTGTTAGAATTTGTCTTATGTAGGTGGGTGCTCTTACATTTGGTGCACATATGTTTACAATTGTTATCTCTTCCTCTTGAAGCTTCCCCCTCACAAGTATGTAGTGATCTTCTTTATTTCTTTTGATTGTTCTTGGTTTGAAGTTCACGTTGTCTGCAAACAGAATAGCTATATCTGCTTTTTCTGGGTTCCTGTCCCATGGAGTATTGTTTGCCGTGCTTTAATTTTCAGTCTATGAATTTCTTTTTGAGTTAAATGTATGTCTTGTGTACAGCATATAGTTGGATTCCGTTTCCTGATCCTGTTCTTCTTTTAGTTGATGCATTGAGACCATTTACCTTGATGGTTATAAGTGATATGTACTGGCTTATCTTTGGTATGCTATTTTCCTGCTGTTGGATCCTCCTTTTTCCTTTCGTTTAATTCCTTGCTGTGCTTGGTGGTTCCTTTGTGTTGTTGTTCTTGAAGATGTGGTCTGTTTTATCTCTTTGTAGAATATCTTTTAGTATGCTTTGTAGGATTGGTGTGGCATTCATGAATTTATTTAGTTGTTCTTTATCATGAAAATATTTTATTTCTCCATTAAATTTGAAAAATAGTTTTGCAGGGTACATTAATCTGGGTTGGAGGTTATCTTCTTTTAGTACCTGAAATACTTCACTGCAAGCTCTTCTTGCCTTGCTAGTTTGTGTTGAGAAGTCTGCCATGATCCTCATAGGCTTTCCTTTATAAGTGATCTGTTTCTTTTCTCTAACAGCTTTTAATATTCTGAGCTTTCGTTGAGTTTCTGGGATCTTGATCACTATATGTCTGGGTGTAGATTTATTTTGGTTACGATTAACTGGAGTTCTATGTGCTTCACTTATCTGGATGTCCAACTCTTTTTCCATGCCTGAGAAATTTTCTGCTATTATTTCTGCAAATAGTCTTTTTATGTCATTTGTGTTGACACCTGCTGTTTCATTAATACCTATTAATCTAACATCGTTTCTCTTTGCTTCATCTTGCATTTGTTGAATTGTTATTTTCTGGTTCCTGGTTGTTTTTGAGAGGTCCCTCTTTTCACGTTCCTTAGAGGCAATGCTGCCTTCGAGGTCTGAAAGTCTATCTTCAGCTTTGTTCAGGCAGTTTTGCCAGCTTTCAATGGAATTTTTAATTTCCTGGATATCTGTTTGCATCTCTTTCATATCTTCTAGTTCTTTTCTATATTGTTCACTGAAGGTTTCACTGAGTTGTCTCTGCTCTTCTATTGTCTTGTCAATGTCTTCTTTGGATATGCTGAACATTTCTTTCATTACTGTTGTCATTTCTTTTTTTACCTGAGACATTATTTCTGATCTGATATTTTCTATGGCCTGACAGAGTTGTTTCTTCACTTCAGTTGCTATCATATCAGAAATTTCAGGTGTATAACTTCCAGGCTCTTCTGTGTTGATGTCTCCTGGACTTGTTTTCAGTGGTGTGGAGGTCTGGGATTGCATTTTGCTCCTTCATTTTGTCATTTTTGAAGATCCAGAGGCTCCCTGCAGTATAGCCTCACTCTCTTGATTGTGTGTAAGTGGCCGGGTGAGAGTCTGAAGATCCACAGTGCTCAGTGTAGCTCCTGTGCTGGTGAGTGGTGGCAAGGTGGGGTACCAGATGCTCCTGCTCTTTCTTGCATTCAGCTGGTTCCCGGGAGTGTGCAGGAAGGGCGGGGGAGGCTTGCTGGAGTTCCTGAGACTGTCTGGGGTTTGGCCCAGCTTCCACAAGAGTAGGGAAGATGCAGGTCATGTTCACTGAGGCTTCAGATATTGCCCAGGACAGAGCCTGCTTCCCACACTGGGAGGGGAGGGGTGAAGGTGGACCCCTTGAGGCTGATGACTCTGCCCAGCTGAGCTCCCAGAGGGGTATGAGTTGTTCTTGCAGTGACCACCAAGGCCCCAGAAGTTGTCCAGGACTCCACGTGCCTCACACACTAGTGGGGGAGGCATGAGAGTGGCTCACCAGGGTTCCTAAAGGTATCTGGTGTTCAGCCCACCCTGGCAGACACACTATGGGTGTTGCGGGTAACCTCTGAGGCCCCAGAGGGTGTACGCTGGTCAAGGAGGCACTGCTGTGACTCACTCGGCTTCCTGAAGAAGTCTGGGATTCCAAAAGAGGTATTCACTATTTACATTTTACTCACAAATAGATTTCAGGTAGATTGCAATCATATAAAAATGAGACCATACATTCAATAGAAAATAATATGGGACTAATTAATTTATAAACCTGTTACCTCCCCCAAAAAACAGAAAAGAAAAGATTGATTCAGTTAAATTGTTAAAATGAAATAGCTGTTCTAAAACAGTAGGAACAAAATTATCTGATAAAATGCCAAGAAGGAAAAAAATTTTTCATTGTATTATAAAATAACTACAATTACAAATGCATCAAAATGCTTTCAGTGTAGTCCAAGTTAAAAATCTATAGGTTGACCCACGTTCACATTCGGTCCTAACGTTTCACTCTCGGTGTGGAGCCAAGAACAGTGACTTCCTCCAAAGCTTTGCCCAGCCGGGAGCAGCCCATTCCTCCTGGCCCCTTTCTTGCTGGCCAGGCCCTTTTCCTTCTCACTGGGATTCATGCAAGAACTTTTGGTCCACTGCACCCTTCTAACACTGATGACCTTGAGCACCAGAGTGACCTCTGAGAACTTATATCATCCTTCTCCAGTTTAGAAATCTTCAAAGGTTTTTCCTTGTGTATAGATAATAACAACCTTGCCTTGGCCACTTCTCTTCTGGGCTCAGTGTGGTGCAGTGACTGTTGCTTTTCCCGGGAGCTCTCCCTGAGATCATCCTGGGTCTCCAAACCTCCTCATCCAGGTCTCAAAACCACACGTTTCCTCTCGGGAGGTCTTCGGCTACCTTGAGCTAGGCAGTTTCTCCCTGACTCCAGGACATCATGCATTCTTCCACACTGTGTGTAACTTCTTGTAATTACCTTGTTTATTTGATTTTCCCTCCTCTTCCTACTAACACAGCAACTGCTTAAGAATAGAATCATTCTCAGCCTCTTTTACCTGGGACAGTATCTGACCCATAGAAACTGATGATTATCTGAGTATGCTACAGTCTATTCATGCAAAGGGGCGTACAGCAATATGGAAAGTTTTGCGTAACGAGGGAAGGCTCACTGTTAAATCAGGAAACCATGAGTCCTATTTGTAAGGAGAAAATCAGTGTATGCATGCACACAAAAACTCTGAAATAGTCACACCTAGAAATTGCAATACTGATCTTGGCACTATAGAAAAGCTGAAGATTATTATCCTCCTTTTCAGTTTAGTTGAATTCTTAAGACTGGAAACTAAATGGGGTATTCAAAACAGCTTTACTGAAGAAAAAATATTTTGGAATAAGAAGTAACAGATAGGTTTTTTTATCATCCCGATATTGAGTACTAGCCCATTCATGTTCCTGAGGACAAGTTTGAAACTCCTAATGTTAAAGGAAATAATAAGAGTAATTCACAAGATCTTTTGTATAAGTAAGTATACAAAAGTATCTTGTAAATCACAAGATCTTTTGTATAAGTAGACTCCAAAGGAAGGTAAAACTTTATAGATGATTTTCATTAAAAATTAAAGACTTCAGCCTGGCATGGTGGTGTATGCCTGTAATCCCAGCACCTGGGGAGGCTGAGTGAGGAGAATCACAGGAAGTTTGAGGCACACCTGGGCTGTATAGTGAGCTCAAGGCCAGCTTCAGCTACAAAGTGAGACCCTTTCTCAACCCCCCCCACCAAAAAAGTGAAGGCTTTATGCTACTATGATTCCTCAATTAAGTAGTACTGAGATCTATTATTCATTGTACGCTGTGTAGAAAAAAATTAATTTAGCAGGTTTGAGACTACTTATCCTTAGAAAGAACCACTTACAAGGTTGGGTTCTCTGCGGCACCTTGGAATTTATATTTCTCATCACCTGGCAAGAGGAGGGGCTAACTCCGCTTAAACTGTTTTGCTTAAACATAGACAGAACAACTGTGTGAACATCTGCTTGTTTTCTGAGAGCCCAGAACGTTGTAGTGTGCTAAGCAGAGGATACCTCCTGGACCAGCCCTGAGGGCACATCGGGCCGAACATAATGAGCTCTCCCAGTAGCTTGCAGTATTCCATGCATGTCATTGCAGTTTATTTCTGGGGAATTAAGGGCATCCTGAGTATTGGGAGAGAACTCTTGGAAGCTTATGCCTGGCTTCCCCTGGGTTAACCCACATTGTTTCTACCTTGCTGATATTGCTTTGTATCCTTTTACTATAATAAATCACAACCCTGAGTTCTACTGGATGTTGAGTCCTATGGGCCCTTTTGGTAAATCACTGAACCTGCAGGTGCTCTTGGGGACACCCAAGCCCACAAGTTCATTTTTGTAGTAGGACCACTGGCCCATATTCCATTTATTTATTATTGCTGTATTATGATTAATGTATAGACTATCTCCTCTGCAGCACAAAATGAATGTAGAGCACACTTCTCTTTAGGATGCAGTTGTACTTGCCTGATTCTCACAGAGAGAATGTCCAAGTGTAGTTAGACTTCTCTGAATTGTATCTGGCCAAGCCCTGGGTTGGTTTGATTGATAAACCAGGTCCTTCTGGGGGGTAGCATTTTTAGGTATTGGTAACAGGTTAGGGGAAAACTAGTTTCCTTTATTCCCTAAATAGAATTTATATTTAGTACTTCCTAATAGAAAGTGGAATTGGAGCTGAGTTTTTAAAAAAATAAAACAGAATTGGAGGGTTTGTTGTACCTGATTCAAAAATGAGTGGTCTTTTCTCATGTTTTAAAAATTTGCTTAGGTAGGTTATATTAAAGAATACTGCGCTATTGTTCTCCAAAAGTTTTCTGCCTTTTCTTTGAGAGTTTTCTCTACTCTAAGACAAGCTCTTCTCTTTATTTATGGCATTGAATGCACAATGACACAGTATGGATCCTTCAGGGAATTTGTTGCCATTCACCCTGTACGATGGTCACACACATGGTATGGTGAACTAACTGGTGGTCACTTATAACACCCAGCTGAACTGAGTAAGTATGGCGCTGGGTGTGGGAGGCCCACCTGAGGATTGTTGTGAGCAGCATAAGAGGCAGCATTGAAGAAGAGGCTAGGCTATTGGGAGCAGAGAAATGCTGCTGGAGCTGGTAGAAGCTGTTGGTTCTTTTGGAGGAGCTCTTCCTGCCAGATTTCCTGATGAACTTGGCTGTTTTCATCCTCTGAGGAGCTTGGGACCTTGTTGGCACTGAGAATAGGGGAGCTCTGGTCCTCACTCTGAGCATCGCTTCCTGGCTCTGGAAGGGAAGATGGTGCACAGCTCAGTCTCCTGGAGGAGCTTGTCCTGTATCTTTCCTGATGGGAACTCAGCTTTCCTGATCATTGGAGGAGCTTGGGACCTCGCTGTTGCTGAGGATGGCTGTGGTAATTTTTAGGGGAGCGCTCATTCTTACTTTGTGCATTACTTCCTAGCTCCAGTGTAGATCTTCAGCCTGCTAGCACAGATCCTTTATCCTGCTGGCACAGACTTCTTAGATTTTACCACTGATTTTGGGGCCTTCCCAGCACAGATCCGTGAAACAGGCCTGCATAAGATATTGCTATGGGCTCTGGGCCTCCAGGTGGACTCTTGGGAGGCATTGTTATGAGCTCTAGGTCTTCAGCTGTACTCATGCAGAACATTTCTGTGGGATCCAGGGCCTTGGCTAGATTCCTTGGTCTTGGTGTGTAGACAGATTTCCTGAACTCTTGTATATCATTCTTTGGGTGACTATTACAAGTAATATTGTAAAATACGTGTCCTGCATTGTATTATTCACTTTGCAATATCCCCCAAACCATGACACATGGAATTAGCTCATTACCCTGCTCTGTCACTAACTAGCTGTGAGGCAGTGCTAAGTTCTGTCACATTTTAGCCTCAGTTTTCTCTTGGGAATGGTATTAACACTATAGTCTGTTCTCTGTGGCAACTGATGAAGAGATGACGGGAACACCATGTTCAGATGGCCACTCAGTAACAGTTCTTTTCCAGTATGGAGGCCTAACTAAGATAGACATAGTCAGACATGAGGAAATGAAGCTGTCACTGCATTACCGAGAAAGTTGACTGGAGGATATGACTTCTGCTCCATCATGTTCACTAATACTTCATCATTGGGCCAGCCTGACCAACTCCGTCACTGGTACAATGGCACAACCAGTCTCCCTCTGAGAGACCGAAGGAATGCTCATCTCTGATTAACATCTCTTTGGAAGAAAGGAAGTTGTTTGTAAAACATGCATGGCAGAGGAGGTTGCTGTTGAAAGTTCACTTTTCGACTGTGAGTGTTCCCTGAGGGGCTAAGGACCTGGAGCTCCACACCACGTCTAATTGATGTTCATCCTCAGGACACATCTGCGTCTGGTGCTAGTGGCTGTTTTGGGGTGAACGTGTGCAGGCGTGCTCCCCAGAGCGCTGCTATTCCACGCCTTTATTCTGGTGGTTTGCACAGATTCAGTACTTAGAAGATGGAAACACGACTGAGGAGACCCGGCTTCCAGTTCTCTCTCAGCTGGTTGTTTGATCTTGGGTAAATCATTTAACTTTTTACCAAAATATAATGCTAATAATACCCCTGCTACATGGCTTACAGGAACAGGGCAAGCAGTGGATGTGAAAGTTCCTTGGAGAATCTGTAAAAACTACTGGGGAAATGTTAGAAAATAGACCTGTTTTTTTTTTTTATTTTATTTTAAAGATAAAAGAATGAAAACACATTAACAAACAAACAGACATAAACAAAACAACACCCGAACAATAGAAACAATACAGAATTTCAGACAAGGTGATAGGAAATTAACAATGGTGGTTGTGTTACATATTGTTATCTTCAAATTGGTTACTCAGTTAAACAAATGTAGGCATGGAAGATTGATCAAATAATTAAACATTAACTGCTCAAAAGGAAAGGAGAACTGGGATGAGGGAAAAGAGAAATAGTCCTCCTTTTCACAGTTAACGAAAGAAGAAAAGAAAGCGGAGCCATCCTGATGCCCTCGGCACCGGTTTCGGGCTGCCCCTGAACCCGCTGTGACCCTGGTTCAATGTCTGCTTCTCCATCTTTCTGTCACAAAGAGATTGAGTCACTCTAGGAGGTGCAGAGGCGTTAATTTTATTTCCTCCTACTTTCCACATTTTTGAAAAGGAACAAACGCTTCCGTTTAAAGAAAGGAAGTACAATAAAACGTGGTTGTCTGAAAATAACCTGCAGTGGCCCACCCGCCGGCTAGAGAGGAAAATCCAAACTGTTGGATGCCGTATTCACACCTTCTACCATGCCGGACCCGGTGCTGCTCCAAGAACTTTGTCTCCTTTTATTGTTTTTAAACATATACCTTGGCTCCACATTAATGTTTTCAAATACAAATTTTCGCCTGCATGTCTTCCCCTGGTCTACTTCCCCCTCAAAACAGCCATCTTACTGTTTTCTCTTAGCATCATTTCCTCCAGGATTTACATGGAGCCCTAACAGTTCCTGCTCCTCTCCGACCCCCTGTCTAACTCTCCCTCCCTCCCGCATAGAACACACTCTTGTCTGGTGTGATGCCTGATATTCCAGTTTCATGTGGTTTGCCTCTGTGCTCATCACAGTGCCTGGTAGCGCGCCTCGCTCCTGCTACTCATTGCGCGAATGTTTATCAGTTAGAAAAAACTGCAATAAAATAAACGACCCGGTGAAGCTCCCCCCTCAGCGGCTTCCCCTGAAAGCGCACAACTGTTCCCTCAGGAGCTGCATAATGCAGAAAGATGAAAGCGCCAAACATTAGCCCGATCGTTTTCAAACCTTTAAAAGCCAAGAAAATCTAATAATGAATGCATCAAAAAATTTGTTTTTCTGTTTCATTATTTCTCTGTTCTTTGTACTGCTGATGAACTTGTAATCACCGTGCTAATGAGGTCCCTTGGGGGCTACTTCACATCTTTAATCTGTGCCCATAAGGTGAACGCCGATACCCTCCTTAATCACCATTAGACTCTAATGAAATACTTTAAATGCAGTGACCCGTTATTGTCCCCATTTCTGAAAAACTGGTTAAAAACATCAAAATGGGAAAATAGCATCATTATATTTATGAGCAAAAGACAATGATTAATTTAGTACATTTGTATATGTAACAAACACAAGAAGATTCACCACAATAATACTGTTTTCACTGAACAAACTTGAACTGGTATATACTTAATATGAAAAGAAGGTATTACAAATCTCAATGCAGAATAATTATCATAATACGATAATAAACTAGAAATGTTCCTTTAGCTATATGATATGCAAAATCAAAGAAACAAAATATGATGCTACATATATAAAATATACTGATAGAAGCAGGTTATTGCTTATATATAGAAATATCGGTATCCTCCTACATTTCTCAAGTAGATAAGCACTCGTGATATTTTTACTCTGTGTTTCTTCAGGGTATGCCAAAAAAGGCATTACACTCAATACTTGTGGCTTAAGAAAAGCTGGAGTCTCTTATCTGACTTAATATTCCATCATCTTCAAAGTATTTTGCCGATAAAATATAAACTAACAAGAAAATTAAAATCCACTTAGGATAGTGGGAAGCTAGAGTGTTTTCTGGCTAAAGTTTAAAATGTACACAGATGAAAATGAATTTCACCAATACTGTCTGTGTCAGCTTTTACAAACCACCCAGTTTACAAATTCTTTGCCTTTCAAAAATATGTCCTCCCGGTACCCCTATCTAGTAATAAGGAAGGAAAAAGAAAAAAAAAATGATGAGAAAAGCAGGGAAAAAATAGAAACAAAGTTTTTGTAAATAAGGAGAGGAACACCTTGAAGGGAGGGTAGAGAAATGGGAAAAAAAGAGTCAATTTATATTATGTACATTTACAAATTCCCTATAATGAATGAGATCATGTATACTTCACATGTACCAACAAACATAATTCATAATGATGAAAAAAGAAAGATAAAAATAATTTTCAAATAACAAAACAGTGTTTAACACAATAAAACAACTATGCAGAATTCCTTTAAAATATCATGCAGCTTCTTTCTGGAGATGTACCTGTGTAAACATTCAGTATGTATTACCTATTTACTTATTATTCTTGTATAGCCTGTAAGATAAAAGTCGTTCCTTAGTTAAGGTTTGTTTTTAAACTTCTCTCATTATTAAATTAGAAGCCATAGAAAAACACTGTCCCAGACACTCTTGTCTGGGCTTACATTATTTTTCTTATAATTTAACTTTTATTCTAACTTTATTATAATGTGAAATTAAAATATGCATAGGTAAAACTTCTTTCATAGTTGTTATTATTATAAATTACAAAACTAAGTGTTTTCAAATTAATTGCTAGCAAAAGCTCAAAGCCAACAGAATCCAAATAAGCGACCTTAATCTGATAGATTCTGCTATTGTTTTGTGGACACTCAAAGCTGTTAACAATGGGAATTAAGTATTGTAAGGGATCAAATCCACTTTTTAACCCTGAGGTTCCAGGGATGGCTTGATTCCATTTTTACTCTTTTTTCTTTGAACTAATATTAAAAGTTTACTTTGGGGAATGTGCCTGAGCATTACTTGGCCTGAAACTTATGTAAAATGCATCTTTAATATAATAAATCTGCTCAGTTTGGTCTTTCATAATCCTTGGCAATAACATTCTAAGATCTGATACCAAGGAAATCTTATTCAAAAAAGGTGCAAACCCAGGCACTGAAATTCTGTGCTTCAAAGGTTGAAGTCAAGATGGTCCAGAACATGTTTATATGTTTAGAACTTCTGAAGATTAGTGTAAAATGGCAATACATAATTTAAAAGTTCTCCTAGAAATGCTTAGGCTTGTGAGACATGTTGAGGTCAGTCCCTGGAAACTGGCATCTGTGTTTGTTCTCTATAGTTTATCTATTCTGGATATTCATAGCAACGAGCTGCTATCCTAAGTGACCATTTGTGTCTAACTTCTGTTCCTTAGCATGATGGGGTTCACCTTCATTAGAGAGAGCTCTGTTAGTGCATTTGGGTGATATTCAGTTTCTCTACACCACCACCAGTTGCCATTTGAGTATGCTGATCCTGGCCACCCTGATGAGTGTGGAATAGTAGCACATTATTACTTGACTTTCACTTATCGAAATGACTTCCAGTGTTGATGATCTTTCCATATACATACTGGGCAAAATCTTTGGATAAGTGTAATTTAAGTCATTTAAAAATTATGGTGTTTGTTCTTTTTTGTTGATTTTGTTTTTAATTTTTTGAGGGGATACTGAGGATTGACCTATAGGGCCTTACGCATGCTAGGTAAATGCTCTACCACTGAGATGCATACCCTGCCCTACATTGTTGAGTTTAAAATGTTTTTTAATATTCTTGATACTAGGTCCTTGCCAGATGTATGGTTTACAAATATTTTCTTCCACTCTGTAGTTTGTCTTTTCACATTATGGAAAACATCTTTGAAAAGAAGTTTTTTATTTTTTTAAAGTCCATTTTCTCTACTTTTGTTGTTCTTGCTGCTCCTGATCTTTGGGGTATCAAATCCATGAATCTCTGTCAAAGCTAAGTCCATGAAGGTTTCACCCTTGTTTTCTCCCTAAAGTTTAATAGTTTTAGCTCTTATCCTTCAGTCCTTCTACAATGGCAAGGAGAAACACTGAAACAACACTCAGGAATTGGAGGCAGATTTATTTATGTTGATGGGCACTAACTGGGATTCTTCCCAGAATATCAGGCCCCGATCTCTGGTGGTCTAGGGCTTATATGAGATAATCAAGCAGGAAGTGCAGAAGCAGGGTGGCTTGTCAATTGGGGATTGGTTTATACAGTGCGCATCCTAGTGACCAGCCATTTCTAAGAGACAGGAGCAAATGGAATTAGAACAAAAACTGTTACTAAGGCAACAAAGAAACTGAAGTATACTGGCTGGTGGGGAGGCATTTTCTGCTACACTTCCTCTATTTGGAATTGGCTATGGTCTCTGCAGTGTGAGATAGGAGTCCAACTTGATTCTCCTGTGTGTATCCAGTTGTCCAGTGCTGTGTGTTGAAGGGACTGCTCTTTCTGTGTTGGAAGACCTTGGCATCCTTGCTGAAATCAAGTGACCATAGATGCATGATTATATTTCTGTACTTGCAGCTCTGTTCCACTGAGCTGGTATTTATCCTTCCACCAGAAACACAGCTTTCATCAATTTTTTTAAACAAAATTTGAAATGGGGACACATGAATATCTCATATTTGTTATTAGGTTTTGATATTTTTTGCCTATAAAAGGGTCCTTAAATCTTTGTTTAATTTTTAATTAGCACCCAACCTAGAAAACAAGAGGTGGTAAGGGAAGTAAAGATGCAAAGGAAAACATATGATGTAGAAAGTAGACGAAAAATTCCAAAGTGTTGCACTGAATATTCTTAGAGAGGAATTGATACTGCACTAATAAAGCAAAAGAAATTCTGTACAAAAAATGCCACTGTTCTTAGAATAAGAAAGAACCCTTAAAATTAAAAATAGAGAACTGGATAAAATTTCAACAGATAGATTGTATAGATTGGATATAGCAGCTTGATAAACATAAAAGGACACAGAGGTGGAAACTTAAAATGAAAAGAAAATTAAAAGACCAATGTATATCTTCCCATTTCTCAAATGATAGCTCTGTAATGGTAGAAGTATAAGAAAGTAAGTGGAGAACTTATTAACACACGATTCAAGAGAAGAAAATTTCCCAAGTGCTGCATAGTTTAAGGGATCTGACAGTCAGCCAGTGCTTGCCATGATGAATGACATGCTATATCAACATGTGGTTTATGACATTCAGCTTTTAAAATACAGAGTAGAAGTGATAAAGATTCTAAAACTTCCCAAAGAACTGGGAACCAGAATAGATTGAAAGCCTAAATATCATTGAATTTCACAAAGAACAGACCATACAAGAAGCAATGGTTTTAAACATGTCAGGAAAAATGAATTTCAATGTAGAATTCTGGGCTGAGCTGAGCTCACAGTGAATATGGGATTGGAATAAAGATGAATTACTGTATCCGATTTGACAATGCTGGAATGAAATTCATCTCTGTGTGAAGTTTGGGATCAAATCATTACTAAGTATATAAAATAGTAGAGAAAAGTGTCTTAACTAATAAAGAAATTTTAATATATAGGAATTGATTTACCAAAAGCAATAATTGATACGTAAGAAAATAATGTTTCATTTTATAAATATAAAAAATCATATTATGTGGGCTTACTCTTGTGAGATTCAGAGTGGTTGCTAGGAGTGCAGGTATTTCTGAGAGTGCATTCTCAGGAAATGTCGATGTCCTGAATAGTTATGAAAGCATTATCAAGTATGTGCTGTTAGTTAAAGAATTCTATTTCATTAGTTTAATTTTACTCTGTATAGAGCTGTTCCCTCAGGGTCAACAAGAATGAGGTACACTATCAAATCAATATGAACTTTAAGCTGGCTATTCTTCTGATAGCAAAATCATAATCTCACTACTTGATCTGAAAAGATTTTAAATCACCATGAAAAAAATTTATTTTAAAAATAATAAGCTGATCACTACATATACTATTTTAAGATCGAAGGTAGGTTGAGTTTAACTTAAAAACTGATGAAAGCAGAAAATTCAGAGTGCAGTTTGGGCATTTTAACTACCCAGTAACAAGTAATGTCCATTTCTTAGACTTTAGATGCCTGAATTAGCCTTGAGACTAAGAGTTTCCAAATATAAAGATTTATTTATTTACTAATTTTGAGAATTCATAAATGACAGACAAGCAAAATTGTATTGCATACTGGTCAATATCTGTACATTCAATAGAAGAGAAAGAATCCAACAAAACATAGAGAGCTATTCCTTTATCAAAGGAATTAGGGTAGAATTCTTGGATGACTCATTTTTCCCTATATTAGATGAAAATTATTAGAGAAACTGTTAAAATGTTGATTTACATTGGAAATACCACTTCATTTTGATCAACGTACATATATTATTATTTTATGATCTAATTTTTGGGGGGGTAAGTGATTAAAAGATGAAAGGTTTTGCATTTTATTGCAAAAATATATGGCTGAAAATAAGGTGAATGGTAATCTGTGACTCTTTTGCTACCATGACATAGACATATTCTATTGCATGTGACAAATACCTGTTGGTATCCAGATGTCTGCCAGGGTGCAGTGCTAAACGTCACTGGAGTTGCTCTATGAATAAGGAACACCAAGGAGAGAACAAAAGACAAGGTATAACATACAAACAATCTTAACCAAAGGCCAAGCATTAGAAAAGCACCACCAACTGTTCCTTGAGAACAGACTTCTAGACCTGCTCTTGGCTTTCTGATTCAGCAAGCCTTGAGGTGGGGCCCACGAACTTCCTGCTGGTGGGCTGAAGCTCAGCTCCATGGAAGGGCACTTGCCTTGCAGGAATGAGGCCCTAGGTTTAAGACCCGGCACTGCCCAGGAGAATAAAAGAACTTATGTTTCTAACAAGCTCTCTGGTGATGCTGATTTTTCTGGCCCAGCTACCGTGCTTTAGGTCAGCTGAAGAACCAGATTTATTTCAGGGTCATACATATCCTTACTGACCAGTTGGTTTTTTTATTGTTTTTGAGAAGGGTCTAATATGGTTTATGGGTAGATTTCCTTGACATAAGCTAATTTTCTAAAAAAATCTTTATAAGGAAATGGAGTGATTTATAGAAATGACAGAAATGTTGAAATGGAGCCCTCAGAAGGATGCTAGACAGAATTAGGAAGGATCAGGAAAGATCAGGAAGGATCAGGAAGGATCAGGAAGAGGCTGGCCATGTCTTCATGCAGCACGGGTAATTCCAGGAGGAAAGCCTCTCTCTAGCCTCCCTTGGAACACACCTGTTTCCTCTGACCAGAAGAGAAAATCCATAGCTCCATCAAGGCTGTTTTGAGGCTAGAAGTAGCTTTCCAGAGTGCAGTTGGGGTACTGTAATAAGAAAAAGGGGATGCATAGCCAGATAAAACAACAAATCTCATTACATACAGGTCAAATTTTAACAGTCAGCCTGTGAAATGTATGTCACTTCCACAGCACAGAATTGCAGCATGAAGAAGATTACAACGTTGGGAAGAATGGGGTAGTCCATTTTTCTGAAGTACAAAGTGCACTTATATAAGGAGTGGGAGGCAGAGTAAGAAAAGGTGGGTTGGAAATCTGAATGAAGGGTGTTGAATTCAAGGGTGAGAACACTGATCTTCACAGGGGGGCATTTTCGAGCAAATCAGCAAAAGCAAAAGGGTTATTATTGCAGGTAAGGACAATAACACTTGGTAGGGAACATTCCAACAGTTGGCAGTCAGGCAAAGGTCTTAAGGAGCTAGCAGAGGAAATAATGGAGACGTACACCTTTGAAACTAGAGTCTAAAGCTGGATTGGCAATGGTGTCAAAGAGGCAAGATTACAGAGGAACACTACTTTGAGAACAGCGTGTGTTCAAATACTGAATAAGTGGTTTAAATAGCTTTAATGCAGCCTTTGACCATGTCATTCTGAAACCCTGTGCTTGTCATGTCTACCGGTAGACTTCCTTGGTTAGCTGTGGAGTTCTTACTGGGAAGTACTCCTTTTTTCAGTTTTCTATTGTTTATATGGTAACTGAAATATTTATTGTTTCAGAATTTAAGTACAGTTATTAATGTGCAAGGGGTGGTATGAATGATTTTTCTGGTTTAATTCTTCGGTTGAGAGTCTAGATAAATTCATCAAAGATCCACATCTACATTTTATTACTGGCTAAAAGATCATGAGCAAAGATAATGCTTTGCATAAATTATATATTGATATACCAATTCTAAAAGGAAATACTATTATTTTTGCTTAAATCACATTGTGATGTTATTAAAATTTGAGGCTGATCAATTCATTTTGTATGATTATGGAGCAGAATTCATCTTACTGAGCATTTTATGGCATGCTTTTGAATTTTTAAAAAGTATTTTTAATATATGTAAATGTGATACAAACCCTTTGCAGAAATATGACTGATATCTAATAAAAAACACATTTGGTTCTTGAAGATATATTTAGACCCAGACTTTCTATGACATCTTGCTAATTATTTATTCCAGTGGGCAAATTATGATGGCAGAATGAAGACTGATTAAGCAGATCTCCCCGAAGTCGCCTAGAAACACTCGATGATTTAAAGCCAAGGCAAGTGAAATAATGTTTGTGACCCCCTTTGCACTCATAGAAATGTCAGGGCTGGTCACATTTTTAGATTCAACTCTTTTCTTAAGTCATTTGACCTCACTGTGTTGGCGTTGTTATCTGTAAACTCATAATACAAATGCCTATAATCCTTGAAGACGTTAATGCAAAGAAATAGGAATATTTTTTAGAGTCAAGAGATGATTTCCTTTTATAATTGTGATTAGACTATACATTTTTGAGGCAAAATTCTTAGTCACAATAACATTCTGCTATGAAAATAAAAGTTTATGTAGTAAGTATTTAGCAAATATTGCTGTTGATATATACTTTTTTTTTTTTTTCCAGGAAAAGCAAAAACAAATGAATTCACCTACGTTCAGCCAGGTGCTATGAGCAGTCAGTTCCCGGGTTTTCTTTGAAGCTCTGGGGTGGGGTGATGAGGAAGGGTGAGAGCCAAAGGTAGGGTCCACGAGGGGTAACCCACGCTTGGATGCGGTTTTCTCTTTCAGGCTGTGGGGAAGTTGTTTCATCTCAGTTTGGTTTTCTTTTCTCTAATTCGAAGCTGGGACACGTTCAGCTTGTGTTAGTGGTTTTACCTGTTCATAGTCATGTTGTGTGAAGCAGGGTACGGTGATTGCACAGTAATTTAGAGCAAACCTCTGGAGCAGACTTCTAAATGCAAACCCAAGCTCACCACTTGCAAGCTGCTAGCTCTGGACAGGCTGCTTTCCCTGTCCACCCACCTCCTGCTTCTAGGAGTACGGTCAAAAACTATGGTGAATATTTATTTATTTATTTATTTTTTTACTTATTACAGTAAAAGAAACAGCTGTCATGAATTCTCTCCAAAATACTCCCCTTGTTCAAACACAACTATCCCATTGTTCTCGTCACTTTCCGAAGCAGTTCTGAAAGTCCTCCTTCCTGAGCATCTTTAGCTGTGCCATCATGGCCGCCGTGATGTCTTGAGCTGATTCGAAACATTTACCTCTCATGGTCATTTTAACTTTGGGGAAGAGCCGCAAGCCACGCAGTGCCAGATCCAGTGGGTAAGGCGGACGAGGACAGACGGTCATGTTTTTATGGGCTGCCTTTCTGTTACACGGCACTTGGAAGCTGTGCTCCCCGCCCTTTGGATTAAACCTTTTAAGGACACTCGAAGACTTCGGAAAATGGCACGCACCATAAAATACCTGCGTTCAAAGGAGTGGGGGATATTTCGAGGGGGACTAGTGGTAACATATCTTTTACTATATTTTAAAAAATGTAAACATTTCCTATACATTTTGATCACTCCTTGTATTATAGAGCTTATCCGCCTCTTGGCGTGATTGGGAAAAGCAAACAAAAGGATTTATTCCAGGGGTTGGTAGATACTAAAGCAATCCGTAGGAGTTTTGCACAAGGAAACCTGGACAAGGGAGATACACTTCAGAAGCCTAAATGTTGATTTGTTGATTCTCTGAATCACCCTGACACAATTAGTGATAATCACCACGTGATGATAGTGCTCTAAATTGATGATCTAATTTAATTCTCCAATCAATTGTATAGCATGGAGTGTAATATTTTATTTCACAAATAAATAGCTGGAAATTTTCCAGACCATCAAACGTGAGTGGTGGGGCTGGGTTTTAAATGCAGGTACTCAGAGACCCAGCTCTTAACTGGTCTCCTGCCCAACCTGAAGTAGAAGGAAAATGAGTATCAGGGAAAATGCGTTACCGGTGAGTTGCAGGTGAAAGGAATTAGCACATTACAAGAGCAGTACTGGGGCACCGCTGTTTCTCAAAGCTTAAGTCCGCTCTAAGGTCCTTCTTCAACAGCTCCCAGAGATAACCACACCTCTAATGGGAGGAGGTGATGAAAATACATTTGTAAGCACAGGCTTCATTTTCATCTTCAGATATAAAATATCAAGTTGTCAAGTAATCCTCCCACACCCATCGGCTGCTAATAATAAGGAATGAACTAGTTTACATTTAGTTTGCTGATATGCTTTTTTCCCCTCTAAGAGTGGACTGCGTGTTACACGAGATATTGTCGGGTGTGTCTGCCCTGATATCCCCATTTGAAACCTATCATATGGCCGCAACTTCAAGGTCATGGGAAGACTCTGAAATGGTGAAGAGGGCACTTATAGTAGGAAGAATAAATGAGCTGCCTCTAGCACCTCCAGCAGTGAACCAAATTAGACTCACACTAATGATCAGTTCTATTCTAGGAAAAATCTAAATGCCTACCTACGCATACTGTGTTACTCAGAATATGGCAGATAAGACAACAAAATCTACACATTTGCATGGCTTGGAGAAGCAATTACATGGAACCCTTTCAAATTCCTCCATCCTTTAAATTTTATTCCAATTACCCTCTATTTCTAACCAGCAATTTAATTTTTTATTTGTGTCTCAAGAATACTTTTATCTACTTGTCCCTTCTCATACTATGGGATATAGTTTCGTACCTACATCCTGTTGGGATTGGGAGGATATGGAAGAGACTGCATGGGGTGGTCAGTCTAGGCTCTAGAGGAAGAACTAGAACTGCTAATCCAGAAGCTGCCCTGAGCCTGTTCATTTCATAAATAGTTTTTGTGCACCAACCTTGAGGCCGGTGCCCTGGTAAACAATAGGGACACACCAAAAAATGTGGTTCCTTTGTGTTGTCAATAAACAAAACTATAAAGAACTGTAGGGAGAAGCATCTTAAGGGCAGAGTGGAATTAAAAGAAAGATGAAAATATCTGTCATATGCTACTAAGTACTGGTTATCACTGTACTTGGTTCAAATACCCACTGCTGAATTTATGAAATTGGGTTTATTTGTATTTTTCTGATGAGAATCCTGAGAGGCTGAAGTCAGTTTGATGTTGTGTAGCAAGCAATTCCAGATGTGATTACAACTCCAAACACTTCTGAAAGCTTTTGCTTTTTAAAAACTATATCCATGTTTATACATTTTACCTGGTTAGAGTCAATTAGCAGGAGAATATCCTAAAATAGATTCATACCCCCAACATTGGAGGAAATGAATCAGATACTTTGGATTAGGGGCTGGGGAATCTGTATTTTTAATAAGTCTCAAGCATTTTTTAACTAAAAAAGGTTTAGAAACTCAGAATGTCAATACTCTATCCTATGCTTATTATGATGGACATAGGCATTGCATATAAGTGGAACAGCATATGAATGATTTTGAGGAAACATGTGCTTTTTATGTTTGACCTTGATAGCTGAATAGGAGTTTGCTGAGTCATAAAGGGAATGTTGTTTTGGTAATAACTTTTTTTCACAAAGGTCTTTTATGATAAAGATAATAGATTTCCTATTTTTCTGGGTTGCCTGATCTTTAATTCCCCATAATACACCATAAGTAGATAGAAAGGCAGATATAGATACCCATAGACAGACACACCCAGCATCATCTCTCATGCCCAGTAGTGGGTTAATAGAGGAAGGAAGATAAATAGATGATAGCTAGGTAGATAGATAGAGTGATAGATTTTTCACAGTCCTGTCTGAAGACCCAACGTGGTACAGTAGCCTCACCTTACCATGGTTTAGCTTTTGATTTATTTCAGTTATCTGTAGTCAACTATGGCACGAAAAATACTAAATGAAAATTCCAGAAATAAATAATTCATGAAGTTTAGCTTTTACTAGCGTATCATCAGGTTTTTCTATTTTATTACTAGTTATTATTGCTAATCTGTCACCTTTGCTAATTATGAGCTAACCTGTACCAAATGATACTTTTGCAAGTTTCAAAGGGGGAAGCTAGAATAATGTCAGCTCCTTAATTTGACATTCCTCCCACAAAAACTGAAGGCCAGCCACTAATTAACAGTGATTAGCAGAGACTCTGAGAATTGCCATTACCGAGAATCTCTGTTTCAATCTCTTGGCTGTTTCTGTGCTCATTGAGGCAGAGTGTTACTTTTCAGAAAATTGTGACCAAGTTTATCAGAAAGTTTATCAGCCTAGTTTATTTATGCAGTTGAGTAATGGGATCTATTGATCTGGAGATGCAGTGAAGCAGATGATGAGGGTAATTTAAGAAATACCCATTGAACACCTGCCGTATGTCAGGTATCATTTCAGGCATGTAAACTCCAGCAGTGCCTCTAACAGGCACCAAGCTCTGATTTCATGTCCAAGAGTGTGAAGAGATTTGGTGACAGTGACATACTAGGACTTACTGAGCACTTGCTATATGCTAGGCACTTGCATTAGTCCAATTATTTCAGTTTTATGCACTGGGAGATCTTTATTTGTTCTTGTGTCCCTTTGGCATCTGACGAGAGTCAGATGTAGAAGAGTGCAAAACATTCGTCTACACACTGGAGACCTGAAGGATCCAGCCAAGAACGTGGAGTCCATGGCAACGTCCCATGCAAGTCCAGATCAGCAGGCTGAAAGATCCAAGATGGGAGATCCAAGGATCTGTGCCAAAGTGAGCCCAAGGGCCAGTGCTGGGTGCTGAAGTGGTTATGCCAGAAGGCTGAGGGATCTGCGCTGGAAGCCAGGAAAAGACGTCCAAGATGAAGACAAGGATGGAAGCTCCCTGAAGGAAGAAAGCAACTGAAACTTCTCCAACAAAAAACCATCAAGGAAGATCAGCTGAAATCCTTTCCTCCCTTTCTCCTTTCATACCTCTGCAGCAACTAGCTTCCTTCCACGCCCAGGACCATGCCAACTAAGTCAGCTGGGCGTTCCCTGCTCAAGTCAACAGTACCATTATATTAATATCAGTAGGCTATTATACCATCATTAATAATCATCATATCATTCCTGTACAGTGTTATCTCACATGGAGGGAAGATAAAGAATACACGAGTTAAATACTTGGGCAAAGATTATTCATTAATAAGTAGTGGACTGGAGCTCAAATTCAGAGATGATGGCTTCAGAGCACAATAGCGTGGCCATGAGGATACAGAAAATGATTCTCATGACAATTTTTTTATTTTGTGCCTTTTTTTTTTTTTTTTTTTTTTTGTCTTTTTGAGAGAGTGTCTCACTATGCAGTTCAG
>NW_004955403.1:4835229-4852390 GCF_000276665.1 Chinchilla lanigera
AGCAGCATTAACAGGACTTTTTTTTTTTTTTGTCTTTTTGAGACAGTGTCTCACTATGCAGTTCAGGCTGGCCTTGAGCTCACTTTGTAGCCCAGGCTGGTCTTGAACCCACAGTGATCCTCCCACCTCAGCCTCCCAAGCGCTGGGATAAAATGTGTGCGCCACCATGCCTGGCCATGACAATTTTTTTTAAAAGCCATAGCCACAAGTGATGTGTATATACAAACTATTTCATGGTTATTGCATGGCTTATATTTTTTCTTTGACGAATGAAGGAATTACTGATAATACTGGCAATCCAACTTCAATTTGTAGTGTTCTAAAACACTACGATTTTTAGCGATGTAGAGTATTTGAATTTTTGTGGTAATGTTTTAGGATTTTAAAAGTTCTGCTGTGGAAAAGTTCTTAAATATGATTATATTTTGGCATTTTTATAGATGCTGCTCTCTTTACCTTTTCCTGGAGATTGAACCCATGGCCTTCTCATTGTGTGATATTCTCAGTCATTTTTTATTGTCTATTTTGAGATGGGGTCATTCTAAGTCACTGAGTTGTCCCAGCTGGGCTTGAAATTGGGACCCCCCCCATGGCAGCCTCCCGGGAAGCTGGTGTAATTACTACTTTTAAATAGACTTTATTGTTCAAAACAATTTGGATTTCAAATTTGGGAATGCAGTCTACGGAGTTCCATTTATCCCTGCATATAGTTATTTCCTAGTATGAACATCTTACATTATTGCGGTACATTTATTATTAAGTAATGAACCGATATTTATGTTCCTGAATAAATGAAACCCATAGTTTATTTTCAATTTTTATTTCCTTTTAATCTTCTGCTTCCTAACCTGGCTGACTTAATGTCTGTTATTTTTAAGCCGGCTGTTCCTGCTTTAGGATCCTTTCCATTCATTTAGTTATCTTGTCTCATCAGGGCCTTCTTCTCGGTGGCAGCTTCTCAGCCTTAGTTGTATTTGATGATCCTGACAGTTCTGAGGGTTATTAAGCCAGGTGCACTGTAAGGCGCCCCTCTGTTGGAATTTATATGTTGCTTTTCTCATGACTAGACTGGAGCTGGGAGTTTTGGGGAGGAAAATCACCAATGTAAAGTGACATTTTCATCATACTGGATCAGAGTGCCTACTCTCCACGTGATTTATCACTGTCGACATTGACTCGCCCATCTGGCTGAAGTACTGTTTCCGGGTTTCTCCTTTGCAGTTAACACCTGCCTCCCCAGCTCCCTGAGCCCTTTCTGTATTTGCTCTGTGGAAGGAAATTACTCTGCACCAGCTACACCTAAGTAGGATCTCTCCTTGAGGAAGGACTACCTGAGTTATTTGAAGTTGTTCTGCAGAGGAGAAATTTATTTCTTCTCTATTTATTTTATTCTATAATCTATCTACAACATTATGGATTTAGGCATATTTATGTTACACTTGGGTTATTTAATCCAACACTACTTTATTTTTTTTAACTTAAATTATTTCCATTTTGTGCACCGGGAGGTCTTTATTGCTTCTTGTGCCCCTTTGACATATTCCTAATGATGCATATAAATCCTTCCTCCCTTCCTCCCTCCTTCCTTCCCTCTTCTTTCTTTCTTTCTTTTCTTTCTTTCTTTCTTTCTTTCTTTCTTTCTTTCTTTCTTTCTTTCTTTCTCTCTGTTTGTTTCTTTCTCTTTCTTTCTCCCCTTCCCTTATTTCTTCTCTTTTCCTTTTTCTTAAAAGTTCCTTACTTTCCAAAACTACAAATTCCTCTGCACTTACATTGTATGTTTTCTTCTCCAGTCCTAGAATCAATCCCTTCCCCTAGAAATTTTGACTATTTTTCTTGAAGAATAGTCTTAGAAACCATTTGGGCACTCACTGCTACCAAGATGTTATTTCTTCTAGGCCTTTCTGCTGAAAGAGCAAAGAAATAAATGTGTGCACACCAAATGCCTCCCCTGCCTGTCTACAAACACCCACTGTTAGTGAGAAACTGGCTTCCACCACCCACGGCCTCACTGTTCAACCCCAGTGCTCCTCTGTTGGTGTTCCTCGACTTACGCCTCATTGTAAGTTGAGAACAGTACAAGCCAAGATTCATTTAATACACTGGACCTCCTGAGCATCAGTTCAGCAGCACAGTGCCCTGGGGACTATTATAGATCTCACTGGAGATGATGCAGGTGACAGGGAGCTGGGGCTCCATGCTCCACTCCAGCACCCTGGGGGAATTGAAACTGTGTATCATCACCTGTGGCAAGATCAGAATTCAACACCCGAAGCACAGTTTGTAGTGAATGTCTGTTAGTTTTGTACCACAAAATCCAGAAGTTATAGGTTGTCCCATTGTACATTAGGGGCTGTGTGTATAAAGGTAGCAGAACTGTTCACCCCAGCTGCCCATGAGAAGCAGCTAGAGTGTAGTATGTGTGTAGCAGGTAGAGTGTAGTATGTGTGTCCTTCATCCCCTCAGACTCCACTCACTTTCAAAGTCATTCAGGTCGTCAGGTTTATCTCCTTCAGTGAGATCATTTTATACACAACACATTTAGACTCTCTCGCACAGCCTCAGTTATTTCTGTGATAAAGCAAAAATTTATGCAAAAATTAAAGTTATGTGATGAGGAATTGAACTTTTAAATAATTTCATACCATTCATGTAATAACACATAAGCATTATCTTGTCCATTTCCTTCTATTTTTCTAAATTTTATTTCATAGATGCTCACTTATATACTTATTGCCTATGTATTGCTAAGTATTTTTTAGTAAACTACTTAAAGTATGCAGAAGGAACTTCTAAAAATGTAATTAATATCAATTAACATGTATTTTATTTTGTCTGCTGAGTTCATCCTTTATTTTATGCTCTGTGAGAATCAGTCATCATTAAATCAAGGCTTATCAGCAGGAAGCTGGAATGGGATGGAATAAATCTTGGAAATTCACCCTGCAGGGTTGACCTGTAATTTCCCGGGTTTACAATGACCATCATGGTGTGGTCTGAGGTTGCTCTGTGTCCAGTGGAGCTGCAGCACAGGGTCTGGGTGCCCTGGAGGTATCTGACAGCCTCTCTCCCTGGGACCACTGGGAGTACGGGACTCTGGTAGCTTCTGTTTATTGTAATGTATCTTTCACTTACATTAAATAACTCATTTCTTTTTCCTTTATGCAGTGGTACTTCTGTTAATCACACCACTGTCAGGTTGTAATAGCAGCCGCATATTTTACCCTGTGGTTTCAGTGGTAACACTTTACTTTTAACATTTCCCCCTTACTCTTGGACTCACTCTTTATGCTTTCTGTATTTCAGTCATAGCTTATTTTCATCTGCAACCTCACTTCTCTCTCTATGCATGTAGCCATGGTAACCATCACAGAATGTCTGCATTTTACAAATTGTGGTACAAATTACAGGCCATTAGTACTGTTATGTTACCGTTCTGCTGAGAGTGCAGCATTTCCACCTCTAAGAGGACTGTGACAGTTACTCATTCCCCGAAGCCTTGGGGTGATGCGGGGCAGGAAAAGGCTGGCCGTACCTCGGTCTTCCCCTCAACCTATGTCACATTGGATGAGTTATTATTGGATGGTATTTAATAGCTGCTTTTATATTTACTGTTAATGACTACGTTCCTGATTAAGGTTCTTGACTTTATAGTAATTTTTCATTAAATATTAAACTTCACAAAACTCTCTTCAGAAATAGAGCTCCATAGTTTGTGAAACACTTTGTCCAAGGCACTATGTCAGGTGTTACAGGCAACTATTTTTAAAAGTAACAGATAAAATGGATCAAATATGCAAATCAGTATAACAACAGAATGTAATGTATGAGTCAAAGACCAATAAGGAAAAGGGAAAACACTTCAAGTCTTTAAGATGTGGGGGAATTTAATGCAGGGAACCGATTTCCCAGTAAGTAGAAGAAACCGAGGAGGCACGCAGGGATGATGCGCAGTCCGGAGATCAGCAGCATCAAAACCAAAAAGCTCCCAACTCAGCTGGAGGGTCAGGAGCAGGAGACAGTGCTAGTGAGCTCAAAGCTGACTCAGCCTTCGGCCACTGGGTGCAAGGTGAAATCCTGAAGGACTTCTGGCATGTGCTAAAAGCAAAGAAGGGACACAATGCCAGCCTGGGACACAGAAGGAGCCGCTGGGTTCATTCTTCATCCTGAGAGCCCTCTCCTGTCCCTGCTCTCTGAGGGTCTTCCGAGAAGACCAGGAGATTGGTGAATGCAGACTGCAAGCTTCGTTGTCCCTTAGGATACAGGGAGCGGGAGCAAGGAACGGACCGAAGGCCACAGGCCCCACACCAGGAGGGAGACTGCTTCCGTCCCCTCACTGGCTGTGCTTTCTTTTGAGCACAAGGGCTCAGCCAGCTGGGTCCACGAGAACAGAGCAAATGTACACCGAAATATTTTTGGAATTGACAGTTACAGATCCACACATACTTAGATGATAGGATAAGTGATTCAGCGAAGACAGCAGAGCCCTCGAATTTCCTACTTTACTATTAGTGAAAAATATTGAGTGTGGGATCCAGCAAATCTGATGTCGTATTTTCTAATCTATTTTCCCGTATGGTTTGGCCTCATTCATTTCTTTCCCATTTTCCTTAGTGAGGGTATTGTCCTCGGCGTACAATTCATACTTTACGTTGCACCTTTGCCCCTGACATTCTGGAGTGATTTAATCTTCTGCTGTGGCTTCTGTTATCACGGCTGGGCAGATGTTTCTCCAAATGCACATTTTTGGTTCTGAATTGACACTTTTGTTTCCACGAGAGGTATCTCTAGTTAAGTAATCTCATTGTTGAGATGTTCTGCCCACATTTTCTGGTCTCTTCTTTTTATACTAGGCTTCTAATACAGGGACACTGAGCTGTAACCACCTGCATTTTTTTTGTTTTAATTTTGGGATAGGGCCTTACTAAATTGCGTCAATAGGACTCGAATGTGAACCCTCCTGCCTCAGCCTTCCTCAGTGTTCAGATGAGAGAAACACACTACCTCTGCCATCATCGCAAACGTATAATTCATAAGGAGGAGTGACACACTCAACTGTTAAATATACAGTTTTAGTGAATAAAGCACATATGGAGGTGTGGGCAGGATTAAGGGAGTGAACAAAGGATGGTGATAGACCAGGGAAACGTTACTATCCCTAAGGATGAGTTTCCAGGTGAAAGAGTGGTCCTAGACCCTAGGAAAAACTGAATCTGAGAACAAAGGGCTTCCGGGGGAACCTCCACCAGAGGTAGCGGTCTGCAGTGCAGGAGCAGAGAACGGGGGGGGCGGGGAGACATATGCGGCCTGCACGGCCTGCTGCCCACTCCGCAGGTCCTCACCCTGGCTAAGCGTGCGGGGTTGGGGTCGCGGTAGCAGGGGTGGGCAGGTCGGGTCTCCTGTGACTGTGCCTCCCTCCCGGGTCCGCACAGGCTGTGGGGAGCAGGGAGCAGGTGCAGAGGAGGAAATGAAGAAGATTGCAATAGTCCAAAGCCCAGCGCATTCTCTTCCCCAAATGGACCTCCTTGTCACATTTTCCTAATGGCACTCATGCGGTACACACCACTCTCCCTTTACACTTCTGGAAGCGCTTTGAACCTGCCTGAATGGCTGATGAGCATCGTTGACGGAAGGGAAGACAAAAGAGAACAATGTTATTACACCTCAGAAGAAATTAAGCGCTTGGACCCAGTAGGGATGATACCACACTGAGGCAGACATCATGAGCTTCTGCTCGGGTGTCTGTTTGGGTTCTGTCTCTGGCAGCACGCAAGAAAAGAAACCACTCAGAGAGGCCCAGTCCTGCCGGGCTTGGAAGAGTTCTTATTTCCACTCAGTGGCAGAGAAGGACGTTTTGTTCTCTGAAACACAGGAAAGTTGCCCTCGGATGTGGATCCAACCGGTTCCTGAGTTAGAGAGCGCCAGCAGGGACAGGAGGCTGATGAGGATGTCAGCTTGTACAGTCCTTCGTGACAAACACCACACTCCAAAAAATGTATTTTCTCTTTCACTAGAAGCTCTACTGTGTGGCTCTCGGCTCTGACCTTCTTCATCAGCTTAAATGTTGTTCTTTCTTCACGAGGCACCACAGATTCACGGAGACGTAAAGTGAGGGTGAAGTCACAGTCGTTTCCTAAGCTCACGTCTTCATCTACCAGTATGGTTCTTTATATCTGATTGTGTGAGATTCTAGTAAGTAGTTGATATGTGGAAGAAAGTATAATTTTCTGAGAACCTAGAGAGCTGTACACATTAGCTAAATTTTTCGTAGATGCAGAATGAGAAATAGCTTTCATTTCATGCCATTTTACGATGATGTTTTACTAACTGGAAACTGCTCCAGAGAGTTGCATTGATTGCACCATCTATAAAATTCTCTATGGCTTAACATGTCAATTGATTTTGAATCACAAGGTACTAAAAGACACTTTTTCTTGAAAAAAAAGGATAAAAGAGTTAATTTTGTGTGCAGTGATTTTATTGGTACTAGAACTGTGGAATTTTTAAATATTATAATAATGTATTTATGCCATTATGCTTCTACAAGTTTAGACTTAGTATAAAAATGAACTGACTGGCTATTTTTAAAATGTATATTGAGCATTAAAAACTTTTTTCTTTCCTTTTTTATTGAAGTAACATAAATGCAGAAAAGTATGCAAAATAACAAGAGTTCAGCTCAGGGAATATAAACATTAAATGCCAAAGCTATCTTTTCTAGATCGATGACTGAATGTGGACAATAATCTAGCCAGATCTCACTTTCCTAATTTCCCCTCCAAGTCATGAGCTCGCATTCCTGCTCTAAGACAGGCAGCACCTTCACATCCCAGCCAGGATTGTTGAATGTGCTCTAAACTTTAGATAAATAGAATCATGCCACGTATGTTCTCATGTGTCTGGCTTCTTTTATGAATCCTTGTGTTGTTGAATATGTAAATAAAACGTTCCAATGGTTATGATTGTTGGGTTGCTTCCAGTACTTGGTTACCAGGAAAATGTTGCTATGCATATTCTCAAACTTGTCCTCTGGCTATTCACGTGCACACATTTATGTTGGAAGCACACCTAGGGATACAACTGCTCAGTAAGGGTGAAGGCATATGTCCAACTTTATTACACAGCACTGAACTGTGTTCCAGAGTGGTGACAGAAATTTAACAGTAGGGTAGTATAGTATATGAGAGAACCATTCTTGCATATATTCTGCAACATTTGTTTTGGTTTGTTTTTATGACCTTTGTCTTTCACTAGGCATCTGATGGGTTTAATTGGCTAATTTTTTTAAATTTTTTTTTGTTTTAAAGAGAGTAGTAAATGAGAAACAAAGAAATAGAACAGTAGCAGCATATGAGTTTCACGAACATAAACACATCAAAGCAAAAACATTCAAAGTGATACAGGGTCTCAAGACAAAATAATACGAATCAACAGTGGTTGCTACATTACATATCGCTATCCTCAACTACATTGCTCAGATTACCAGATGTAAGAATGAAAGATTGCTCAAACCATTATAGGGAATTGGCTAGTTTTTGCTTCCTAAAGAGTCCTGGTGCCTATTGCTACCTCTGTTGGCCATTTGTACATTCTGTTTTTGTGAAATGTCTGGTCAAATCTTTTTCTTTTCTGAGTAGATTCTTTTTTTTTTTTTTTGGTACCGGGAGTCAAATTCAGGACCTTGCACTTGCCAGGCAGGCACTGTGCCACTGAGCTATATCCCCAACCCCTTTAATTAGATTCTTAAATTTTAAAACATAACGTTCTATAGTTTTCACAGAGAAATGGTGCACACTTTAAATTAGTGCATACTGATATTTTGGTACAATTATGAGTAATGTTTGTATAAACTTTCATTGTGGTTTATAGTCATGATTGTTATATAATGATCTTATTAAACCCACTTTTTAATTCTAGTAACCTACTATGTATGTTTGAGGAAAAATTTCTGTAAACAAATTAGTAGTGGTTAATGACAAGTTCATATTTTTTTATTATGTATAATTTTATTAATTTTATCTCTATGGGAATGGATGAGACCATTGTGAAATTTTGAAACTAGTGGTAATACAGGACATTCTCATCTCATTTCCAACCCAAGAGGAAAATTTGTTACTTTTTTACCAAAAAGTATAGGTTCTTTTCTAGGTGTTTTCTATCACATTTAACAATATTACCTTGCATTATTGTTTCTGCAGATAGGCTTTATCTTGAGGTATGTTAGTTTTACTTACTGCTTTTATTGCAATGATTGCTATGATTCTATAATATTCTTCTTTTATTTTGTTTGTGGGGTTCATTAAACTATGCAGTTCTTGGGCATTAAATCAATTTTTCATTCCAGAACCAAATATAAATTGGTCATGATATATTACCTTTTTGTATATTATGTCAATTGAGGTTTAAAATATTAATTTAAAAATCCTTGGATGTATGTTTATGTTGTTGCCATCATTTGACTTTGTTGGTTTTCTTCATTGAGGATTTCTCTTATATATCTTTATTTTCTATGATTAGTATTTTCTTTTGTGTATGTGTGTGTGTTTACACTACTATTCTTTTGTTAACTTTTTGATATTTGAACTATTTGTTTCTAGTGTACCTTATTTTTAGTGTATGTGATTATTTGGTCTCCAGGCTCTAGTTTTGCTCTAACTTATGTAATTGCACTGGCAAACAAGAGCTACAGAGGAATCACTTCTTTCCTAGCATAATTCTTTGTCTATGGTACACCACCAAAAATTGTTTTAAGTAATGAATATTAACTTAGATTTACACATATATTCATTATTTTTATTGTTCTTCAGGGTTTTTTTTAATTTGTGAGTTGAATTTCAGTTATTTTCATTCTGCCTAGAGATTGTTTAATATTCATATATTGTGAATCTAGTAGGGATGAATTCTCTCCATTCTTACTTGCCTGAAAAAGGTTGTGTTTTTGTTTTGTTTTGTTTTACATTATTTTTATCACTGAGGCTTTTGAATTTCGGGTTGGCAGTTTTCTTCCAACCTTTTGCAAACATGTTGCATTTTCTTCTGACTTTGTTGTTTTGAGGAGCCGGCTCTGAAATTGTTGTCCTCCCAGCGATTTTCTCTCTTTCTCTCTGTCCAAAGTTTTTCCTTTGCCTCTACCTTTCAGTTTCTATTTCCATTGGCAGACTCAAACACAAAGTTAATTACTTATGTCAACTTGTTTTTACTAAATAAGTTTTAAATCTTTGTATAATTAGCCATTTACTCAGTTTGCAGTTATTAAAATTGTTTATATTTTGTAAGGAGAAAATGAATTAGCTGGTTATTATTATTTAATGATTTTTGAGTTCTAATTATTTTATCAGCATGCTGTGAACCCTAATTACCTTCGAAGTTAATAGATGTGGCGGTAAACACAGAACAGGCTGATGTATTTCAGGTTGAGTCCACCACCTCAGGATTCGCTTTCTACTCCTACCACAGCTTTTCGTTCTTGTTTATTTAGTTTTTGATTATCACTCTCAAGTAGCTAGAGTCCTATTAATCAACACACAGTAGCAGTTTCTTTCCTTCTAGCTAGTAGGATTCAAAAATATTCTCCTGCTGTTTCACTACAGAAATAGAGAGGTCAGGCATTTCAATAATCTTCCATGGCCAGGTGCAAGCGACCTATCTCACAGACACAGCAGTAGGGGACCACCACCAGTAGATGAATGAAACCTAGGAACGGAAAGCACCAGAGCACCAGATGCTGTGGGGAACCAAATCTGACGAAACCCAGAGAATGTTTACTTCCCTTCTGATTCCTCTTCATAAGCATATGGAGGGGCCGATGGGCTTGAGTCCCACAGGAGTTAAGGAACTGTGCTGGTGCTGGTGGTAAATTAACAAGACTGAGAAGGAACCAGGCAGTTGAAAAGTACTAAGCACCAAGCCAGCAGTCGGGATTGTAAATGTGCTATGAAACATGAGTGCAGAGGGGATGTAGGGGACTCTTTTCAAAAGAAACAGAGCAAGGCAGAGAAAGAAGAGAACAGCACTGGGATGGGAACATCAGACAACTGAAGTAAAATGATCTAAACATTGTACTAGCAGAGTACCTGGTGTAGTATAAGAAGTTATTATAGAAAACACGCACACCTGTGTGTATTCTTTTTTTTTTTGTTTTGTTTTGTTTTTTTGTTTTTCTCTGGTACCAGGAACCGAACTCATGACCTTGCACTTGCCAAGCAGGCGCTTTTGCCGCTGAGCTAAATCCCCAGCCCCCTTGTGTGTATTCTTGACACCATAAATATGTGCTTAGTATCTTACCTGTATGCTAAAGAGTAATTGACCTTCCTTATATCTCTCTTGGCCTCTAAACTTTACTTTGTCTTCACCCTTCCATGGATCTTTAAACTTTTTATCAGAGGAAAGATTTCTTTGAAGTACACACACACACACACACACACACACACACACACACACACTGTAGAGTGTCAGATGAGAATACCTTCAACTTTCTTTTACCTAAAATCTCATCTAAACCCTCTCATACTTTTCTTTTGTTGTTTGATGGAATAACTTCTGTTTGTTTTTGGTTATATTTTTTTACCTTATCTTTATTTCTTTTTCTGATATTCTAATCCACCAGTTGATGAATTTTCCCCTTTACTGTTGGCAGCTTTCACTATACTAACTTTGCATCTGTAGCGTATAAGAAAGTTTAAATATCCTCCACCTTAGAGGAGGATTTCCTGGGCCCTCTTTCTCTCTGTAGCCCTCATCTTTCATTTTCCCTACTACCAGTCTTCCTGGAAAGATGCCGTATGTCAGCTCACCTGCGTCCCTTCAGCTTCTCTAACTTGTCAATCCTCATTCCACTGAATATGTTCTGTCAAAGTCACAGCTGAGCATGGTCGGAGGATTTAACCAGCACCTCAATCTCATTGTTCTCCTTCAAAGGCTTGAAAGGAGAGCTGGCTTACGTTGCCTCTTCTTCAGAACCTATCTTGTTTAACTAATGTTTACCAGGAATACTTGGGACTTGGTAAACTGTAATAGCATTTATACAAATATTAGATCAGTGAAGGAAGAGGTGATGATTTGTTTGTGCGGAAAACAGGAAAAAGATCGAGGCCTTATGGGCAAAGTGGTTTCCTCACATCAGCCCTGGAGCTCAGATTGGCCAGTGAAGGGAGTAAGAACAACAGAGCCACTAAAACACTGAAAAAAATATTGTCTGTGGAGAAGGATGGGGAACCACAAACTGGTTCCAGAAGTGGGGATGTGTTGACCTGGCAGACCATGGAAAGGGAGAAGGATGTTATTGACTTACATATTTATCAAAACCGGTTCTGAGTGATGACAAATAGACTGTGGACATAGGGAGAAGGTGCAGTGTTTTAGTTCAAACAAAGGTGAGATTATGTGCTTGAGGGCTGAATGGCAGAGCAGGAGGGGCACTGGCCTTTGCACAAAACCCTCAGATTTTGAGATAAGAGAACAACAGGTGAAAGGAACGGCAAACCATATATCAGCTGAGGCCAAAAACACTGGTGAGGGAAGATTTTTGACTCGAGCTGGGGTTCATTATGATTCTCTCTGTTGCCTTTGATATCGTGAAGTCTCTTCATTCTTAGACTTCTCTTGTATTTATAGCTGTTGCTCAGAATTCTTTCATGTGGAGACTCATGTGGCCGACCTGGCTAATGCACACACCCTCTTCCATGTGTGCGTCTAATTTCACCCCACTTATAGATCAAAATCTTTCCTTTTGCTGGAATCTTTATGGTATTGCTCTCTTTAAGAAAAAAGTGTTCGATATCTGCCCAGAACAGTGTATTGATCATCATATTTTTCTTTGAATGCTCAACCAGTTAATTAAAGGCCATATTCTACATATTTAATTCATCACAAAAGCTTAAAATGATCTTACTTTTTAAGGAATCATCTCTTGAATATTTAGAAAATAAAATACAATATATGCGAAAATGTTTACGGCGGGGCACTGACACCTTCACACTGTAGTGAATTTAGATAACTTTTATCAGTGATGTGAATTAAAATCTTTCTCAGATAATTCATTAGTAGGTGATATTGGTTAATAAAATAACAGAAAAACATTTTAAATTCCATGTTCATCAATTTTGTGTGAATTTTTATTAAAAATTAAAAATACTCCAAAAAATTTCAAATATTGGGAAGATAACAGTTTTTTCTTTTAATCAAGAACCTATGAAACAGCTGCAAATGTTTGTGGATGGAGCGTTGAAGGGTATATTCTGCTTCCTTTCTGAGACAAAAGGGAAGGAAATCTGTTAGCTCAGCAGGAGGGGCTGTTCTGCAACTTGAAAAAGGCTTTGATTTTCTTTTTTATTCGTTTTTATTTGGGAAGCAGCTGAAAGGCTGTAGGAGAGGAAATTGTGGAACCAGAGAAAGTCAAGTTTGTAAAGACAGAGGAGAAACACAGCCAGGTAGGAGCCAGGCTCAAGGACATCTCCAGCAGGGCGAACGTGCACACAGTGAGAGGCCTGCCTGGCTGGGACTGTCCTGGGAGTTGTGTCCGGAAGCTCTGCAGAGGAGACAGCAGAGACTTAGAAAACACTGGGGCCCAGCCTGAAGCTGGATGTCACTCAAGCTTAGAAAGAAATTCGTAAGAAGCCCATAGCACTGTGCCTTTCCATCCAGCACTTCAGAGGCAAAGCGTGCATAAGGCCACTTTCTACACTAACTGTATTTCCACTTTATGTTTTTAAAAATGCTTTGTTTGGCGTATATGAAAAATAAAGGCTGACTTTTAAACCCTCAGGGAGAAAATTGCCTCAGAAGGCCCATTCCGCGCTTGAAGACTTATTATTACGGGCCCCAAACGGGAAAATGCCAGCGAGCTCTGCAACAATGGAGTGAAGGTCATTCGGCCTGGAACCGACTGCGCTGGTGGAAGTGCTCTCCAGGTGAACGCATTTTTGATTTTTTTAAAAATGAAAATGCTAAAGAAAACAATTTATTCATATGAGGTTCATGTGACTTTTCTTTGAAAAATGTATTTTAATTTTGCTGTCTGCACCAGGAAGCCTGGAAAAAAAATCCTTGTGTGAGTTGCTATTTGCATTTTATAGATTGATTGACTGACTAATAGCCACATCTTACTCCAGGGGAGAGAATGAAGGAAAAAAATAAGCATGCTCCCCCCCGTGTGTGTGTGTGTGTTTGCACGTGGATGCGTGTGCCCATGTGCACACACTTGCGTGGCGCTGCTTGTTAAAAGACAGCTTTGCAAAAGTAAAAACGGCTTTGTTAGGAAGAGATTATAAGATTATGTCTGAGCTTCTTTTAATAATCTAATAATTTATAAAAATGAGTCTATGCCAAGAGCGCACAGCTATAGTTCTTATGCATAAAACATAATTTTGTTAGAAAATCACATGTAGTAGTTAAAAAAAAATTCCTTACTTTCTTGGACTATGTTAAGATGATGAAAGTTTCATTTTAAATAAGAATGTTGATCATCAGTTTTCATTTATTCTGCCATGTTTCTGGTGATGCGCTGTGTGCGGAAGAGCGTCTGCGGCCTCCAGTCGCGTGCGAGGTGTTTTGCGCAGTCACAGGGCCTCGCGTGCTTGCTCTGCTGAGCGCATTCGGAGAGGACCCGGAGCTGAGCATGCTCGCGGGCGGGCGAGGGTGCAGACGGTACCTCTCCACTGGGCAGATGGGCCGCAGTGCAACACGGAGTGGCCCAGACCCACGTAAGAGCGTTAGCAATCAAAGCCACTAATTCCCGGAAGCCTCTTTTTTCTCTTCCTTTCAGGGCCTCTTCGTGTTTACCTCTGTCCGAGCAGTGCATTCATGTGTAATACTAAAACAGTTTGACACCTCACAGAAGAAAACTGCAATAGGAAAAATTCCAATTAAGATGTTTACCGTCGAATCTGACACCATCAGAAGCACACATTCGGTAGGCATGTGTCAGGAAAATGTTTTAAATTGGCTGTTTCTCTTGGTGTCTGAGAATGTCCACAGTTCAGTTATTGGTTCAGCGAAATGAATTTACCTTCAATTTCATGAGTCTGTGGTCTCTGTGCTTTATCAAAACACGGAATCCCGCCAGGCCTCCCTGGATCACCCTCTAAAGCATTCACATGTGCTCGTTCATTTGTACATAATGCTTCATTTGCATGTTTTACACTTATTCCTGCACGACTTCCCTTTGATGAGAACTTTACAAACCAACGTGTCACATGCAGCTGTCGTGCCTTCAGCATGTAGTACCAAAACGGTGGAGGTGCGGCTCTGATTCTTATCATTGGCCCATGTGTTCTAGGGACTGTTTCTTTGACACATGCTCCCCTTGTGTGTCTGTGTCTGTGTGCATGTACTTTGCTTCATATTTTCATTTTTTCTCCAAGGACCATTTTTCTGAAGGACTTGGGTAGAAAGCCAAACTAACGTGCAAGTGACACTGTCGGCCATCATAACTAACCAATGAACCTCCCAGCCTGGGCTTCCGAGATGTCTGCCTAAGACAGCTTTGGTGCTGGTGTAAACTCCAAGCACAGAAAGCTCCTTGGACAAAGTGAACAGCTAGAGTCAGTGCATGTCTGAACGTCAGTGTCCTCTGGTCTTGAGTGTGGAGTGTGTTCACACATCCTCAGGATCGGTGAGGGGTGCCTGGCCCAGGTAAAAGGCACATGAGGCCCACACAGGCATGTGGTCTCAGTTATACGCACATGCAATGCAGGGGGTCAATCAGCGTTTCAGGACACCAGGTCTTAGAGAGATCATTTAATGCACTGTCCAAGCAGATGGCTCAGACAAACAAGGAGGATGCCACTAGCAATCATGCCAGAATACCAGGTGTGCAGATTGAAATGTGCAGTTCCTTTGGACTCTGACAAAGGTCTTCTCCTTCCCTCCCTTGCTCCTCCCTTCCTCCTTCTATCCCTCTGCCCTCCTCTCTTCCCTCATTTACAAGTCATTCTCAGACATGGGTTCCCTGGTGAGCATTTTGGGTCAAACAAACTTATATCTCTGTCTTTTCCAAAAGAAAAAAAAAATTGCTGATTTCTCAGTTTTACATTCTTACTGTGATGATTAAATTCTGTATCCTTGTAATAGTAAACTGTATTTATACTAGCTTTTCCCCCTGTCAATATGTCTGCCAATGATATCTTAAAAAAACAGGAATCAGAACATAGGTTATGTTTAAATAAAAATAATTCTAGCTTTGGGTACATTGTTTAACTTCCTCTGCCTTAGTTCATTTGTTTGTAAAATTGGATGGTAAATAGTATTGATCTTATAGAGTTCTTGTGATAACTGCTGGAATGAAAGCATCTCAAGTGCTTTAAACAGCATCTCGCTTATAATATGCTTGCGGTTATGGAAGCAACAATGATTCTTATCCATTCCCCCAGTCCCATCCAATCTATGCTTTCCTTGGATCTACTTAGGAGGCCTTGCCTATAAATGATGCTTATTTCTTCAGATCCTCCAGCCTTCCCACTGATGTCGGCACTCCCTTGAGTACACAGTTTTCTTTCATGTTTAATTATCATGGAAGGATGTTGCTTTTGTACCTTCTCACGGGGTGACCTTATGAGTAGTGTAATCTTAGAGAAGCGGGCAAGAAAATGCCTACTCTTCCTATAGTGAACTACTGTGTCTCTGCAGCTGATGGTCAGGTCATCTCTCTTCTTGTCTCTTCCTACAGAAAACAAAAGAGAAAGAAATCACACAGGCTGTGCTGGTCCAGCAGCAGGACTGGTGCACAGAAGGACCACAGCATGCTGAATTTGCTCATTTAAAAGTCCACCACATCTGTCTTACAGACAGACCTAACACCTTCCACCATAGCTTCCTTTCACTAGAGGTAATTACATGGCTTGTGATAATATAAGGAAGATTTTGATGAGGTTGACACATTTTCCCATGGCAATGTATTGCTAGCCAAATTTACACCTGATATCTTTATCTACTGGCTCAACTTTTCTTTTGTCAAAGATAAAGTGAGCTTAAGTCAAAAAGCTCAGTCCCATTATAACTGTAATATTTATATTTCATAACATAGGCGCACAATAACATTTGAAATGGAATGCAGCTGCAATAAAATTTTCTTCTGAAATGTTTGGTTTTATGTGAAGTTAGAAAACAGAAGTTCAATCAGTAAAATCAAGTTACGTGATCATTTACTATATACTAGACACTGACTGAGCTAAAGGCTAGAGGGGTACAAATGATAAATAACACGTGGACTCGGTTGCTGGCAATGTAAGTTTAAGATGCCTATTAAACATTCATTTGGAGGTGTCCAGTAGGTAGTTAGATAAACTAGCCCAGAAGTTGCATAAGAGGTTTAGACTGGAGCGATAAATGTGGTGGAGACATTTAAAGTCTTAAGATCCATTGAGATCACCAAGGGCTAGAGTCCAGATTGCAAAGAAAAAACATCTATTTTGTAAAAACTCTACATTTAATTTAAAGAGCAAAATAAAACATAGGAAACAAGGAGATAGATCTTTTGCAGATGGGAAGAGGACCTAGAGATGGACCGCAGAGAGGAAAGGAAGGAGGAGTAGGGGAATAAAATCCATTCCGATCTGTTCTGTACAGGCTTCAACTCCCCAAGATGAATGTAATCATTATGTACTGTAAACATGTGCTAATTAAAAAAAAAACCTAGTCTTGGACTCCGGAGGACTGTGATATTGGATTTGAGATTCTTTTGTTGTTAAAGGGATGAGATTCCCTGCTAATGGCCATGTGAAGTCTCAGTGAAAATTTAATTACATTTGAATACATAAGTCTATAATTTGCTTTAAAATATTTTAACAAATGTGACATAAGCACCTATTTTGTCTTTTTAAATTTATTTTTATTTGAAAAAAAATAATTGACAGATTATACTGTGTTTGTATCACTTTAATGTATATCCTATAGGGTTTGTTATTTTTAAACCAAAGTGATCAGAAATAAATACTCACTTTAGGGCAATTAGCTCTTGAAAGGGTCGTCTATAAAAGTGGCTCAGTTATCTGCATTTCCCATCAGTTCCAACAAAAGTGAGCCCTCTGGCTGATAGAGATCTGGGCTTTCCATCAAACAGGCTTCTTTAGGGAAATGAGTAGGGTTCAAGTCTATGGACTCACTTAAAATACACAAACAAGCATGCTCTTTATGAATCAGATAACATAATTGAGTGGTTCTGTAGTGG
>NW_004955403.1:4852720-4863176 GCF_000276665.1 Chinchilla lanigera
GGGACCTCACAGTTGCCGAGGATGGCCATGGTACCTTTTGGGGGAGTTGTGGTTCTTCTGAGCATCACTTCCTGGCTCCAGTGCAGATCCCTCAGCCTGCTAGCACAGATCCTTCTTCCTGCTGGCACAGACTTTGTAAATTCCACCACTGACCTTTGGGCCTTCCCAGCAGATCCGTGAAACAGGCCTGCATGAGACGTTGTCATGGGTTCTGGGCCTCCAGTTGGATTTGTGGGAGGCATTGTTATGAGCTTTGGGTATTCAGCTCAACTCATGTAGGACATTGTTGTGGGATCCAGGCCCTCAGCTGGATTCCTTGGTCTTAGTGTGTGGACAGATTCCCTGCACTCTTTTGTATACTGTTCTTTGGGTGACTATTATAAATAATCATATGAAGTATGTATCCTGTATTATATTGTTCCCCTTGCAAAATAAGCCCCAAACCAACACAGGTTCAAATAACTGACACCTTTAAAAATGTACCCTAGATTTAAGATTTGCATCTGGTTCTGTGTTCTGAAATGCATATACATTTTGGCATTTACATTCTGACAGTTGACTGTTAGTATAGTTGTATCTTGCTGACAGAATTATTGCAATTGTCTTGGCTAAAAATTTCATGTAAGGTAATTTTTAGAGTTCTGAAAGGACAAGGGAGCTGGGATTTCATCCAGTTACTAAATAGGTTGAGTAACATTTTGTATTTGCTTGGTAAGAAATATTTATGAAGAAAATAGTCAGATAGTGGTTTCCATAGTAACATGTAGCATGGTAGTAAGGTGTGTGTGTGTGTGTGTGTGTGTGTGTGTGTGTGTGTCTATGAGACCTCAACCACATTTAACTATAGGAGACTATGCTGATAACTATTGAAATAACCTAATAATTATGATAACAATATGCAACTAATGTAGCTTGTGTACATTACATTACTTGAATATCTAGTATGTAGAGTGATTCCGTGATAGGAAACATGAAACACTCAAAATATCTCGCGTGTAGGGTGTAGGAAAAAATGATTGAAAACAAACTTGCTTTCCAGCCCAGAAATCCCCTCCAAAAAGCCAGTAGAAAAGGAAAGCACTTTTAAAAATACGTGTGACTTCCCACTCCCTTTGAAATGGCTTTACTGAGGCACAAATAAACAAACATACTATTGAATAAGTACAAATGTAAAAAGCGATACACATGGTCGTGACTGGCTCAATGATGGCAAAGACGAGAATCTCCTTCTCCTGATAGAGCTGTGTTACTTTCCCTCATGCGGTGAAGTGAATGAGAAAGGTTCTTTTGCCCATCATTACAAAGGTTTCAGTCTGTGTTCCTTGGTTACCTTCCTTTGAGCTCTTGGAGAGTCAGAACATCTGGGTGAGAAGCCCAAGACATTCACCTGTAGGGAGCTGTAAAGGAGAGAAAGAGGGAAGGGGAACGGGAAAGGGGAAGGGGAGGGGGAAGAGAGAGGGGCCAAGGTCCCGGTGTACAGTTCCAGGACACGCCTGCCTCATGCTCCAACTATGCCCCACCCAATGGTTTCCACTGTTGCTGTCAGTGATGGGGTCCCAGATGGGTTACTAGGTTTTGTGCCCAATGAAGAATTGGGTATAACATGTGACGGTAAGGAAAAATGAGCAGTTTAATAGAGCTTAGTTAGGCGATGGTGTGCTCGTACTGGTGGGAAAATGGCACGGGCTTGAATATGTTGGGCTTAAGAATTCATTATGTTGCTCTGGTCTGGGGTGCTTCCCAGGGGGTCCTCCAGAGCGAGTGACTGCCTGTTTGACAAGGTCCTGAGTCACGTCAGCTGTGTTTACTGCGCATGTCCTTTCCCATAATGCACTCTGTTATAACTGGAGGTATGGGATGCGGCCTGTACGCAGAACCTTTCATGAGCTCCGAGTGAAAAGAGGTTATTGCAGATCATGTGTAGGTCCTGCTGGCAGGTTTGGCATGCATGTGTCTTGGTTTGGCGTTTCGGAATTTTCTTGGGATCTTTGTTTTTCTTATCTCTGAGGCTTGGCCCTAGGGCGTTGCCCAGGTTTAGGTGAGTGGGGCTGAGTGGTTCACCAGCCCTGATTGTACCATCTACATTACCATCTTCCTCAGTAGTGTCACCGGCTAGGGACCAAGCCTTAAGCAGTGCACTTTGGGAAGCATTTCAGACCCAAACTGTATCTGGCTAAGTAGGCACAAGTCAAGACCTAGTCTTCTTGAGAGAAGCTATAACTCGTCTTCCAGTGCAAGAAATTCATTGCAGTGTTTGCCCCACTCAATGCATCCTAACTTAACCAGGTAGCTGGAGCGATTCTGTGCGTTAATGAATTGGCTTTATTGACAGGAAATGCAAATTTCTATCTCTATGAGGGAGACAGTTTTCCAGACTGGAGGAAGGCACCTCCCAAAGTCAGCCCCTTAGCACACAGAGACTAGGAAGTAAGGGATGTTGTTTCCAGGCCCTTGAGAAAGAAATTCCTGAGTCATAAAGCTGACAAAAGGTCTATTTAGCTCCCAGGACGATTTATATAAATGTCAAAGAGAGGAGAAAGTACTTAAGATTACAAGTTATCTAAAGCAAATGCTGAAAAAGGACAGAGAAAATAATTCTTCCCTTCTTTTCAATAGGGAAAATTAAGCCTCTTATTTTTAATTTGCATTTGTCCTTCCAAAAGCAAGAAATAAAAACCTTCTTTGAAAAGCAGTTAAATGCTGCATATTTCAGAAAAGTGCTCTTTGGTTATAGGAGTGGGAGTTATGCAAGACTTTAAGGAGGAGCTGAGTGTGACGACTTGAAACATGGTTAGGACTGAGCAATGTGCAGTTTAGGAAAAAGCGCCTTGTAGGGGGATGAAGACAGCTGGTCTTGCTTTTCCTTAGGGAGAATCTGAGGTATGCGGTTTGGGTGGCTTAGGGCTCCTTTTGTTCTTGTCTGTGACTAGGACACCAGAGCAGAAAGGTGAGTGCCAAGTCCGTGGGGGATGGGGAGGTGAACTGGGGAGCCTCAGAGGGAGACTGAGGAAGGGCTCAGCACTGAGCCGTGTGAGATTAGCAGGAAGAAGTAGGTCCAGGGGTGAAACAAGAGGTGGGGCTTGGAGAGGCTCATGCAGTGTGGTTGTGCTGAGCAGAGCAGGTCTGTGTGTAGGGAAAGGGATGCACCTTGAAGACCACAGTGTGAAGTGAACCAAATCAGACGCATGAGCTTACATATTGTGTAACTTATGTGAGAAACTCAAAGTGTAAATAATTTAAAAAGTTAAAGATGGACAATGGGAAACAGAGATTGATCTTTTGCAAGGGACTAAAGGATCTAGAGAAGGAAAAAAGTAGGGGAATGAGAAGGGAAGAGAATAACAAAGGATTAAGATGTGTTAAGTACATAAACCTATTCCCTAGGATGAATACAAACACTGCAAACTGTAAAATGTACTAATAAAGAACAATAGTTTTTAAAACTAGGCAGAAATGAGTATCTAATCAACGGTGGTGTGTAATCTCTGGGGAAAGACAGGAAGTTATTTTGAATGGAATACTATGTAAGGCTTATTAATGGAATTTGTTTATCTTGCCTCATCCCAGAATAGAAAATGATACATTAGAGCTAACAAAGGGCATCATATAAAGTATAAAAGAAAATTTAAAAATGATCCTGAAAAAAGGGCACCAATGTCAAGAGCATAGGGAAAACTGTTATTGATATAACTCAGCCACAGTTTTTCTGAGCTATGTAGCAGTTTCAAAAGGTAAAGATAGGTGTTTAATTCTGTTAAAAGTAGAAGAAACTTACCAGAGGAAGTAATAGTTTAGTCTAATCAAAATCTTTTATATACAGTTCTATACAAAAGACTGAACAATGTCCTCAACAATGTTCAGGCAGCTAAAGCAGTAAAAAGTGAGCCGGTAAATACTTCAGATGGGTTGGCAGGATGTATGCATAAATACAAGAGATTGGGAAGACAGATTATGTTTTGATCATGGAGGCGATGATTAACAGGGTAAGTAGGGCGTTTCAACCTCATTCAACTGGTGCTGGGAAGCTGTAAAAAGATTTGAGTAGAGTGAATGAAATGACACCATCTTTAGAGAGATGGATGAGGCAATTGTGTTCTAGATAGATTAGAAAGAGGGGGGGAACTGAAAGCAAGGAGCTATTTGAAGACTTTGCCATAATCTAGATGTGAGACAGGAAGGTCTATGAGAGAGCATTGGTTTAAGGAAAGGGACCCGCGGGAAGAGCTGCTGCTGAGGAAGAATCTACAGCACCATTGCATGTACAGAGGAAATAGCGGTCACATGTTTTGTGAACAAGGAGAAACTGTATGTATTCCTTCAGATTAGCAGGGGTAATGAACGTCAAGGAGAGACAGATCCTGTGGAGGATTTAATATTAGTTTTGGACATAATTTTTGAGATGTCAGTTGGTGACACTGAGCGAGCGCTGTTCAGTAAGGACTTGGAATGCAGACCTGAAGCTCAGGAAAATTAGGCTGAGTGTGTAGCTGGTCAGGGTAGAATGGATAGTGGAACTCACTGTATTAGGCCTAAACATTATTAGATTCTCTGGAAAATGTAATTAGTAAAAAGTCTTAATATCAGACCCTAAATTTGGTATTTGGAATATACATTTTTTCCCTACAAGTCTCTAAATTATTAGGGTTTGTTGTGAACGCCAATCAATGTTACTGAAAAGTGAAGCATACATTGTTTTGTGGGGCAGGAGAAGGTGCTCATCATCTCGAAGTGCACAGTGAGCTCCTAGGGTGCCTACAAAGTCTTGAAACAGGAACATCCTTGAGTGCTGCCATAGGAGCTAATCTTTAATGGTGTCACCAAGTAACATAATGACAAAAAAGTCTCTGTCCACTGTGAACCTATTTTTTTGTTCATCTTCCGTAGTTAAAGAAGATTCCTTTAGATAAAAGGAGTAGAATACTGTAAAAGCCCCACCACAGACATCAAAGGTTCTAGTTTAACTCCCAGTTCTCACCCCTGCCGTGGGGTTAGATCTTCATCTTTACCATTTCTGGAATGTATGGTTGTAAACTGGTTGTAAACGCCCTGCCCTTCCTGGACTCCCAGAATGTACTGTTCTCCCCGTAAATGCTCTACCCCTCCCGGATTCTCGGAATGTACTGTTCCTGCCATAAAAAATCCCCTCATTGTTACAGATGTGACATATGTTTGGCAAACAGGATGCGGTTTTAGGGTTTAAAAGGTACTCTCGTCCCTGGGTGGGCACTGGTCTGATCCTTCCCTGCGTGGAGGCTCTCAGTCAGTCCCTGGCAGGGAACTCTTCTTGCCATAAAGGCTCGTCCTAAATTCCAATTGGCGGTCCGTGCATCTTGGTGTTTGTCGGTCGGTACCATTTGGTTCATTTCTGGTTGCGAGTCCAGAAAAAATACATGCTACCGTTCCAGTCACGCAGTTGTGTCGAAGACAGCTGGTCACTGCAGAGTCTTTGTAAATCGCTGCTGTGTCACACAAAGCTCAGCGGAAACAAGGGAAGGTTCATGGCTCATGACAGCAGGCACTGTTTTTAAGAATACATGCGCCCCTCGCAGAACGCATGTTCTCATGGGGAACCCGGCTTTAAACCATTTCTGCACCTGCTTCTGGGTCGAGGCTTCGTAAGCAGTAGAGCAGCTCGCTTGCTGCGATCTATTTGAAAGTCAGCCCTGGACACAAGGGTTTGTAAAAAAAATAAAATCAAACAAAGAAAGAAGAACAAAGAAAACATAGAAGGGAGAGTTTATTGACTTGCAGATGCCAAAATTTACCCCACCCAATTGTTTTATTGGTTACCCAGAGTGCAGCTCATGCAGAACTCTTACAGGTCTTTCTGTACGTGACACGGAACCTCAGGAAGGAAACTTTCCATCTTCTAGTTTGCCATTCCTGGTGGTTGAGCCTTTGCCAGGAATGAAGTGTTCATTTCTTTGATTAGGTCATTGGCCAAGATATTTCTTTCAGGCGGACCTCATTCTGGTTTTTTCTTTGCATGTTATCCTATTTCTCATTTGTCTGATGCTCATCTACCTTCATCGTCTATCTAGTTCACTCAACACTTGTAGTTTTCTTCCAGTTGTAACAAGGGCAGGGAACTCTTCTTATCACAAGGACTTGATAGACATGGGACCAGGGAGGAAAACTGCTGGGGGAGAAATTGGAGTTGAAGAAGGATGTCGAGAAGGGTGAGCCTGTACATGTGCGGATTTGGTGTATCACACACTGCCATTTCTATGTCTTTAAATTTGGGCTGGGCTGTAACTAGCTGCTGAATGCCTTAAAATCTGAGTTCTCAGATCAAATCAGAGTGACAGGAAAAGTTGATAGGCTATCTCAACTCATGGCCAGGAAGACAGCTGGCTGTATGTGAGACGGCTAGGAAATAAACCTGTTTTGATATTATTGGAGGCTAGAAATTCATGGCCTACGTTAAACTATGCCTTCACCTGAAATAGTGGGATGGGTCACTCAAGTCAGAGGGTAAACAAAACGTTGCTACTGTAATTCTTATTTTCTTTCTTCCTTCTTTTCTTTTCTTTTCTTTTCCTTTCCTTTCTCCCCACCCCCTCTCTCTTTGTACTAGGGGCTAAACCCAGGGGCTTCATATAGAGATAAATCCTCAGCTCTTTTTATTTTTTATTTTAATACAGGGTCTTACTAAATCGCTAAATTTCCCAGGCTGATCAGGAATTCATAGTCCTCCCGCGTCAGCTTCCCTTAGTGCTAAATATGTAGGCATGAACCACCATGTCTGGCTGCTACCAGAACTCTCTTAATTTTTAATAGTGTAAACAATTTCATAGGACTAGGAAAAAAAATCTATACATTCCTCATTATATTATTATTCTATTATTGTTAAAAAGTAAGACCCAAAACCTCGGTTCTTCCCATACCAGAGGGAGGTCCTATAAGAGGTCAGTACTTGAATTTGGGGGGTTTGGTTTCACCATTCCATACATATTGTCATGTCAGAAAGTAGATAAAACCAGAGAAGCAAGACCTCTTATAAAACTGTCTTAGAAACAGGCTATTTCTCTCAGATGTGCACCTTATTTTACGCACATTCAAGTTCTCTTCATTGATCTATTATTTTTTGACTTTTCAGCTTCACTTTTATTGACTTTTCCATGAATTTGATATTAAAGCAAATTATGATTATATCAGAAAAAGCAGGCACTGGTTATTTTTTACCAAGGGAAATTTAATTATAGCACATACCTATGGGGTAGATACTAGCATTTGCCTCATTTCGTTGGTTAAGGAACAGAAGGTAAATGGATGAAATTTTCTCAAAGTCACCTACCTAGGAAGCGGTTGACAGCAGATGTAAGTGTTGGTATGACTCCACATAGTCAAAACCATAACAATTACTATAGTTTTAAAAACTTTTTTGCCCAAGTTTTGCATCTTATTTTGAAGAAAACTCTAGTTATTAATTTTTCCCCAACATACTCCGTAAACACAGCAGATCTCTTCTTTATACTTAATCTTTGTTGTCATCAGATCTTGTTTCTGTCTAGCCCCATTTCCTATAAGCTTTGAGATTTTCCTTTTATCTGTTTGTTTGCAGTTTCTACTTGTTCAGTAATGTTAGAAAAGCTCAGCACATAAACAATCCTGACATCAAGTATACTTATGTATTTACTACAATGATGTGAAAAGATTTTTCATTACTTCCTAGTTTATTTTACAGTGTTTCCCACCTGGGTGCGATGCTGGTGAGGAATTCCTTGAGTCCACAGAAAAAAATCCCCCAAAATCCAGGCCAGCATTGTGTGAACACAATGCCAAAGCAATTAGCTAAACAGCAAAAATGTCAGTCATGCCTTTCTTCTTTCCCTCAAACCAGGTCCCAAAGTAGTTGGAATAACTTTTCCAATTAATCTGTTTGTTGATTTTTCTTTGTGTAGGCAGTTCAATAGCCAAATATTATTCTCCCTTTTCATATCTCATATTAATTAAAAAAAAAAAGGATTCTTTTTTTGAATCCAATGCCTGGCTTGTCAGAAGTTGCATTCTTTTATTTTTCTAGATTCATCATTACCATGAGAAACAAAGCTATCACATGCAAATTACATTGAATTCCTTTGAGCCTTAACAAGCACATCAGTGTTTTACATCTGAAGAAAAGTTTCCACTGGGGACACCCACGTAGATTTTGTCTCTGGTATTTAGGCAAATGTCCTAGGCTCTAAAGTTGTTATAAGGAGAAATTTGGAAAGTCATGGAATTGTTTTTCTTTTAATTCTCTTTAAGATAAGTACTACTATTAATGCTATTGCTGTAGCATATACAAATTTAGCATAGAGTTAAAAAATGGTCAAATAGTAATGAGTAGATAGACATTGGTACAAACCTGATGTAGGAGATCATGTTAAGTAACCAAGGCTTGATAAATAATACTCCACTGCAAGGCTTTTTACATTCACTGGTGTGTGTGTATTGTTTTGGGGTGAAAAAGAACAATTTAGCTGAAACACAGAAAGGTTGCTAATCCAGGTTCTGCTGCTGTCTTTGCGCCTTTTGATTATGCCTCAGAAGGTCACAGGCGAATGATGAAGTTAAGGGTGACCTGATGGCATGAAATGGATGAGTTTCTGGGCTGTCACTGATCCCGCCTCTCAATCGCAGCTTTGCTGATGACCCTCGCTGACTGAAACACAGAAATATTAAGGGAGTTTCAAAATTTTGAAGATTTAGCTATGTTTAAAAGGCAGTTTGAGTGTACTAAGGCTAAATTATAATTTGTGGTATGAAATGGCAACAGAGATCATATGTTGACTTTAATAATCGTTGTGACAAATGTCCCTCTCGGTACAGTGGTACTGGGAGGTACTGAGTGGTACTCCCAGAAGTACACTGTAATTATGATTAAAATATGTGAGAATGTACCACCTTTCCATATTTTTTTCTTCTGTGATAAAGGAGCCATTGGAACCATTACTTGGAGGGATACTGTATTTTCTTAGATAACTGCCTTTCATCTATGTTGTTGGGCAACAGAAAATCTACAATGAGTTTAAAATGTAAAGATAAACTGAAGCCATTAAAAACTGAGTAGGAACAAGTCACAAGGAACTGCAAGATGCTTTAAAAACATGGTAAATATGCATAATTAATCTGATGCTACTTTCTGTGAGCATGTAGAGGGGAAGAAACAATAAACATTTGGTGAAGAGAGGACTTTGGTTGTTCATTTCCTATTCCAGGCCAATACTCTTCACATCCTGGAAAGACTACAGACTGCTATATAGAGATGCAGACTCAAGAAGTCCGGCTAGGAGGACACCAGTGGCTGTGGTCAGCTACCTTTGAACATGTCTTTACATTTTGATACTTTGTCAGGTGAGTCTTGCCTACTGAAAATGCAAAACCTTAGACGCCCTTCTTTGGTAGGAGATTCGGGGGTGGCAAAACTGGCTGGGGAAGTAGGCCTGACCTGCTAAGTTAAAATCCAAGACACATGCGCAGTACAGTTCCCAAAGGCCTGCATGTGGACTTCTCGCGAGAACGCGAGCCGGTTTTCTATAGGGCTGCCTGGACCGGACGGCAGCCTGAGGAATGGGTGATGCAAGCGGGACCGTCTTTGGCCCGGGGTTCTGTCTTGCATAGTGGCCGACCTCACGCTGTACGGTGCAACTCTTTCCCTACAAACCTGGACCAGCTCCGCAGAGCCTGTTTCTTTTCCTACCTTTAATAAAACTACTACCATTTGTGCTTGCCTTGATGAATTCTTTGCTCTGGACAGAAAGAACCTAGAGACCATCTCCAGGAGACTCCAGCGTCCCGAAATCTGGTAACAGTTCCTGGTAGGATGATCAAATTCTGTAAAACAAGCATGAATTCCAAAGCGGAGCGGCAATCAGAGCAGCGGTGTGTGAGCAGCTGGCGTGTGCGTGGGCGTGAGGCTGAAGGCACCCAGTCCTCTGGGTGCCAGTGGCAGGTGTTTGGGGTTCAATCTTAGCTCTGGGGATTGCTGAGTGACCGACGCACTGATCTTTTCTGTAGAGATGGCCTGCATGTCCCTGGGTATTTTTTCTAAGTATAATTCCCTAGCTGTGTTTATCAACTCTATCAGAAATTGTGCAAACTACCTAGTGCCTTGTAATAATTATCTTGCTGGAATTGAAACTGAATTTGATGGATTGTATTTTCTTGTTTACAATTAAGAACTGCAATGTGAAGTGTGATTGAAAAATACTGAGATGTGTTATGGACACGTAACCATTCCCCATGATGAAAGTGATCATTATGCTCTGCAGATGTGTACTAATAAAGATGAAAATTTTAAAAATGTGGTGCATTTGAATAAAAAATTTATTATAGTAAAATTGTCATTAACCCCCTCACTTCAAAATCCTCGTCTTTGCTTCAAAAACACTTATCCCACTGCTCTTCCCACTGTCTGAAGCAGTTCTGGAAGTCCTTTTCCTTTTCCTTTTTCTTTTTATTTTAAAGAAAA
>NW_004955403.1:4863371-4928804 GCF_000276665.1 Chinchilla lanigera
GTTCATATTACAAGATATAGGCATGAAAAATTGATCAAACAATATAGACGTGAACCTTTGTTTGCAGTGAACTAATAGCAATTAGTCCTCTTTCTTGAGTATCTTTACTTTTGGTGTCATCGTTGCCTTGAGGTCCTGAATTGATTCAAAACATTTCCCTTTCATGGTTACTTTGACTTTGGGAAAGAGCCAGAAGTCACATGGTGCCAGACCTGATGAATAAGGTAGAGGAGGACACCATGGTATTTTCATGAAGCTGCATTTCCATTGGACGGCTCACAGCAGCAGCGTTAGTTGTGTTTTTTAAAACACACCTCATAAAGACACTCATGAAAGAGGACTTCAAGAACTGCTTTAGAAAGTGGCAAGGATGATGGTGTAGGTGTCTTCAAGTGTGGGTGGGCATTTTAAAGGTGATGAGTAATGGCAATATATCTTTAACAAATTTTAAAAATTTAAACAGAAACTCTATAATTTGATCACTCTTTGTAGCTATATTTCTCTTACCTCTCTGTACTGCCAGTACAGTTTTGCTCTAGGGTTAACAAGTTTCTAGTCTCACCTCTTATCTCACAAAATTTTTGTGGAAAAACAGCCTGTCTTAGGGCAGCATTGCTAGAAGTCGGACTCTGAGGTGGAGGATAGCACAAAGGATGGGGAGCAGACTGTCTTAGGGGAGATAAAATTAATGATGGGACGTTTACTAGGCACGAACACCTCTGTGAGAAAAGGGAAGGGATCAAAACTAACTAAAGGGAGATCTGGGTTGCAGTGCAGTTTCATAGATGTCCCTGGGAGTCCCGGGGCAAGATGTGAAGTGGGAACAAGAGGCTTCCACATGGATCAGCTGTGGGGGTGGGATGGGGAGAGGAGGCTGCTTTTGGGCCAGGGCATTCTTTTCATCCAGAGTAGCTCTGGGGAAGTTGACAGCTGGGGAGTCCTGGCAGCTGGACACGTGTCCTTCAGCCTCTAGCACCTACTCTCGAGCTCACATATTTGTTCATTATGAGCTCTTTGACCTCTGTTGTCCCAGAGTATCGAGGGTTCTGGATCTCATGGAAGGTTTCTCCGAGTGGTGAAGCACAGTGTGTAAGCAGTGAGCATGGAAGCCAGACCCCCGGTTACAGTCAAAGCTCTGTCTACCGGCTGTGGGTCCTCAACGAGCAGATTGCCTGCCTGCTCTCAAACTTCTTAATTATAAGATGGAGAAAATAGTTCCTTATACTCACGCAGCTAGTTGTCAGATAATCTACGTGAAGAGCATACACTTGTTTGGTATAGCATAAACACTTGATGATGTTAGTTACAGTCAACTTTGTGTGCCTAGAACTTGAGATAGGGCCTAGCATTATTAGGTATTTGTCATTTTATCAAAGGAACACATTATTAGAAGTTGGACAGAGGAATTTAGAGATTAGTGCTGCATAAGCAATACATGTAAAGACACTGAAAATCTTATTGTCCTAAGACATTTTTCCCTTTAGAAGACATACTTGTTTGAATGAAAAAAGTTAAGGTTGAAATGATTGTGTTACAGCTCTATAATATCCCCTAATCTCATCTAGCAGTTAATTATAATATATTCCCGGGGAACTGAGCTCAGAGGGAAATTTGGTCGCATAAAGAGAAGTAAAAGAAAGGAAAAAAGGAGGGAGGGAGCAAAGGAAAGGAGAAAAAAGGGAAAGAAAGAGAGAGACAGAGACAGACAGAGACAGAGAGACAGAGACACACAGAGAGATAGAGATAGAGAGACAGAGAGAGACACAGAGAGAGAGAGACAGAGACAGACAGAGACAGAGAGACAGAGACACACAGAGAGATAGAGATAGAGAGACAGAGAGAGACACAGAGAGAGAGAGACAGAGACAGACGGAGAGAGAGAGAAACTGGGTCCTCCCCAAGTCCCCAAGGGTGATACATGCGGTGCCTGGCACTTGCTGAGTTTTGAAGAAATGATCAGCATGTTATTTTCTGAGGCTGGAGAGACAACCTGGATTTTCCAGGCGAGGGCTCTGTAAACACACTCTCTAAGTTAAAAAGTGAATTATAATGTCCTTTCGGCAGGACACTAATTGAAACCAAGAGGGTGCCTTGCCTTTCTTTTTCCTGTTTTAGGGTCCAAGCAGCAGCCATCCCCCTGTAGGAACTTGGCATTGTCCTGTTCTCTGAAGGGCTTTCCATGAGATAGCATTCATAGCTGTTTTTCTTTTTGCTAACTCTCCAACTTGATGGAAAATGTGAAATATTTATAAAGCTCACAGAACAAACATATCTGTGGCTGTAATTTGTGGCGCTATTATTTTTCTAAGGTGGAGAATGTCCTTTCTCTGGACCTTGGGGTATTATATCAGGACACAGGGAAGAGACACGATAACTGGTGATGTGAGAGAGGTGGGCTTTTCCCAACAGACACTGTGGTCGTGATTGTTTCCCGTCAGTGTTTCTGAGAATTTTCATCCCTTCAAGGAAAGGAAAATTAAACACTTGAGGAAAAAAAAGACCCACCTTCATTTCTGGTCCAATAATCAGTTAAGCACCTGCAGGCCCCCAGGGCAGCCCAAGATGTTTAGCTCAGGTCACCTTTTAGGAATGTAAACAGTGATTAAGAATAAAAATATCTAAGGGAAATGTGGAGAGTTTCTAGGTGAAAAATAGAAGGTGATATTTTCTGAGCACTTACAGTGGGTTGCAGTTGAGATAAGTGTTGTTTGCATGTTATCTCAGTGATCCCTCTCAGAGATCCCTCTCAGTGATCCCAAGCACGAACAGAAGCTCCGTGAATGTGCGAGCTCACCCGACCTCGCTTCCCTCAGCACCGAGGGCTCAGAACTTGCTGATGCGGATGGGCTCAGGTACTAGCCATGTTTTACCTGTGGGTTTAGAAGAAGCAGTGCTAGATCCCTGCAGCCACTGGCAAATATTGGGAGATTTCCAATGGTGGTATCCGAGAGTCTTCTGGAAGGAGTCCTAGATGGGAACCATTTACATCTCCTATTCAGGTTCTGGGTTTCTTAAGAATTCTCCACACACATCCCGTGTCGGAATCCTGTGGGATGCTGGTTTAGAACACAGATTCCTGGATCCCAGCCAGGGCTTTCTAGTTAGGGATTACTGAAATGGGGTGAAATTTAACAAGCACCTCAGCTGATTCTTAGGCCCGCTAATTTCAAGAAACATTGTTTCGTGCCCTAGCCCCTGTGGGGACATAAAGCGCTTCACAGTATTTGTGAGAAAAGAATTAGTGTGGCCTTTGATTAATGGCCCTGAGAAGGAGAATAAGAAATAGATCTAAAAATACTACCTTAGAATTGGAAAGGTTGATGGGTGAGAACAGTAAGTTATTAAAAACCAAGAATAATTTAAGAACTAATTTTACAGATAATTGATAATGAAATGATCTGATAATAGTGCAAGTAGAGAACATGGGGTAAATTCTGAAGAAGCTCTAATTAAGAGGATTAAAGAGACCAGCTGGAAAATAATTAAAAGAATCAAGATAAATGGTAACAGAGCAGGAACAAGAAACTTACTTCCTAGAGATAAGGCAGTCTTAGGAAAGGGGCCTATGGTATTAGATTTATCTGAAAATCTGCAAAGAAGATAAGAAGGATGATGCTTTGGCCTCACAGCCAAACTCTGATGCTGAAATCTTCCTCAGGAGGCTTATATGTTCTTTGGATTGAAAATTCTCTGTCACTTTATGCAGTATCAATAAATGCAGTTTTGTGTGGTAGACATTATTTTACAGTGTTTCATTGAAAACAAGGATGACACGTCTAATGAACATACCTGAAATGTAATTTCTTATGCAAAAGGCATAATTTAACAATAATCTGTAACATTAAAAAATAGAAACTACATTACTCTAATAGAGTGGCAGTATTGTTTACTAGTTACTAGGTAATTGGTTACATTTGATGTATTGTCTAAAATTACTTGATCAAGTTATAAGACAATAAAAACTGAAATGATGCTGTAAAAACCTATCTAGAATCCTTCGGAAGTCCTGTTTTCATGAGTGAGGGACATGTTTCAAATGGATTCAAGACACAAAGGCAGCCAGGACAGCACAGTGAGAAATACTCACAAAAGAGAACTCACAAGGGGCTGGGGATTTAGCTCAGCGGCAAAAGCGCCTGCCTGGCAAGCGCAAGGTCGTGAGTTCGATTCCTGGCAAAAGAGAACTGACAGAACTGCTCCAGAGAGAGGCAAGAACAATGGGATGTGTGTTCAAAGTGAGGGCAGTTACGGGCAATGTGTCTCTTACTGTAATTTTTTTCAATTCAAACATTTACCCTCTTTTTTATTTACCTTATTTTTGATAATACTTTTTATAGCATCACAACTAAGATACTGATGTTCAAGCAGTCAACAGATTTCACTCAGATTTCTCCAGTTTCACCACATGAGTGTGTGTGTCCACATGGGAGTGTGAGTGTGTAGTTATTTCTAAGAAATGTTACCACCTGTGTGTTTTCACGTTTTCAGCACCACACTGAAGATACTGAACAATTCTACCCTCACCGGGACCTTCTTATTGCTTCATAATAAATCCACATCTCTTCTGACGTTTTCTATATTTTTTAAAAGCTCCATTCTGAGGCATTTTTGTTTTTAATATGAAGTTGAAAATAATTTTGAGCAAATCTCAACCCATAACAGACACAAGGAAAGGACTCTAATTCTGATTGCTTTAACATTAAAATAAATGTTAGGTTGGGGCTGGGGATTTAGCTCAGCGGCAAAAAGTGCCTGCCTGGCAAGCGCAAGGTCGTGAGTTCGGTTCCCGGTACCCGAGAAAAACCAAAAAAAACAAAAAACAAAAACAAAAAAAAATAAATGTTAGGTTTATGAAAACTTACACATGTATGCTGTCAAGCTTTCCCTCTGTTAGTGCCTGTGAGCTGAAGACCACTGGGAGTGACCTTTCATCAAATATACTGGATTTGCTGCTCTTTGCAGCCAAGGGTAACACATATCACGGGGACCCCGAGGGGTGTCTCTGGATGTTGAACAGGAGCTATGGTAGAATGTGAGCTTACGTATAGTGATTTTGGAAAGAGTTCAAGGGTGTAGGCATTTATCCTGGATTGGGTGCTCTAAACAAGCAGGGGCAGCTGTGCACTTGGGGTTACCTTACTTTACAAAGCATCCCAGGGCGGGAGGACTGAGGTGAGACCAAGACAGGGACTCATAGGGAGCACCAGCACTTACATGGTCAGGACAGGGAACCACTGGCCCTTCTGTTGTTTGTGCCATGTTTGTACTTTGTCTCTGCTTGAGGCTGATTGTTCGGGAGTCTTCTTCTCATGTGAATCAATCCCAATGGTAATGTAGACTGGTCTAGTGGTGGTAGTCTACAGAACTCTTTGCCTCCAGTGAGGGAACCTGTGTAGCTGAGGCCACCTCCAGGTACCAGGAACCATCATGCAGCTCTCCTGACAGGAAATGGTCTGATTTTCTGTGTGTTCAGATCTTGCTTGAAAGGCATTTTGTAGTTTTTAAAAATTTGTTCTTTTTCAAAATGTTTGCTACTGAATGCCTTTTTGGTTTTGAATTATCAAAAAAAGGTTAACTTCTATTTTCATTAATTGATACTTTTTGCTAGAATGGAGAAAAACTATTGGATTTTGTACACTCAGAGAAGTTTTTTCTATTTTATTGAAGTCTTTTATTCATTCTTTGAGTATTTCATATCTTGGATTTTCTATACAGCCAAAAAAATAATTTTGTCTGGTTACTTCCAGTGCTTATGCTAACTACTTTATGTTCTTGGGTTTTTGCTTTTCCTAGTACTTTAAAGATGATATTTAATATAAACAGTAATAGCATAGACATTTAACTGGAAATATTTTAGTTTTTATTTATATCTTATATGATTCTGGACTGTGGTAAAATAGACTTTACTGGATATGCATGCTTTAATAATATTTCGTGCTTTCATTGGCAATGACCACTGTATTCTATCAGTATATTTTAATCTTTATCTATATGATTATATATTTTTATTTTACTTGTGCACATAAGTAGCAAACTACTAGATAGAATGCATCAAATTGCATCTTTCTGCATTCCTGGAATAAACTCTTGTGCATCTGTTTTTATCTGGCTATAAACATCTGTGGATGCTATTTGCTAATGCCTTTTATAGCACATTATGTATCTTACCAAAGGGCTGCTAGAGCCATGAGAAAAATGTTAATAACTCTAGGAAAAATAATATAAACCCTGCCCTAAACAGTCAACCAAAGTGAGAAAAACATTCTAATTCAGAGATCATGGAAATGTGCTTTTGTGCACACATGCACACACACACACACAAGCATATTACACTATATTCACAGACCTGCCCAGACATGAAGGGAACTGTATGTCCATTAAGCGGTGTTGGTGTGGAAAGCAGCTCACTCTTGCACACTCAGAAGAGTGAGTACAACACTGCGATTTGAGAGATGTTGCCTTAGCAACATGTATTAAAACAAAGACGAGCAAACACTTATTTAGCAGTTTCATTAATAGAAACCTATCATGCAGATCAAGAACATCATTACTTAATAATATGAACAGATCTCCAGTGAAAGAGAAGCAAAGAAAAAACACTGGAAATAAAGAGAATGCTTACCAATTGGGGTCTGGCTGTATAAGCTGCCGGGTATCCACACCGTGGAATATTATGGTGTTATTAAAAATAATAAGTGAACTTAAAGATATTTCCATGGCACATTTGAGAGTGAGAAAAACAATGCAGGAAGACTATGAATATACATTTATGTGTTATAAATTCATTGTGAAATTCCTGTATGACCATGTCCTCATACATGGCTATCCTACACATTTTTACATAGTGTAAGAGAAGTAATTTGAATTATTTTTGCACTGTAAATATTCTGTTCTTCTTGGGGATCCAAACAGAGTATTTTCATGTATATGCAAAAATTCAAATATTTTGTCTGAAAATGCACAGTGGTTTTCAATGTGTTTGGTGTCGGTGTATACATATACATAAATGATCTTAAAAACATCAGTGATACACACAGTAGAATCCCACACAATTTAAAAACCAGAAATCCTGTCATTTACAACAGGGGTGGACCTGTGAGACATTGTACCAAATTATACTACCTGCCATGGAAAGACTAATACTGCCTGGTGCTACTCATATGTAGTATCTAGAAATACCCACATTTATAGAATCAAAGGGAAGGATGGTACTAGAGCCTGGGAGGAGGGAGAAACAGGGAATTTTTTATCAATGGGCATAAAGTTTCAATCTATAGAGATGAGTAAATTCTAGAGTTATACAACACGGTACTGAGTAAAAAATAATGTACACTTAAAGATATGAGCATAGATGTCACGTTAAGTGTTCTTATCCAATAATAAAGAGCCCAAATCTCATAAAATCCCAAACAAAAATACAGTAGCAAAGAGAACCAAAAATTCAAAACCCAGAGGGCCATGTGCTAATCTGATTAATAAGAATTAGGTAGTAAAATTTAAAAAATCATGTTACGGTATGATACCTCCCTTTCCTCAGATTCAAAATATGAACAGTTTTAAGACTATAAGGTATAATTAGGTTCTGTGAGTCAACATCAGAAAAGAAATTTAACCTTGAATAAAGAATCCCATAAAAATGTGAAGCATACTTCAATATAACAATATGTTTGCAAAATGGAAGATCAAGGAAGGGAAGCAGAAATAATACGTAAAACAGGTCTAAAGATGATTTATTAGATAGTGGGAAGCTCACAGGAGAAGGGAAAGTTGTGCGAATGGAGGGGCTCTGCGTCGATTTCATTTCTGCCACAGCTGGAGGCGCAGGGCTTCCTCGTTTGTACGAGGAACTGCCGTGACATGAAGAGCACCTATGACAAAAGTGAAATAGGAATCAGCTGCTCTTCTTAAATATTAATAGTTCAATCACGGCACGTTGGAATTTGGAAAGGTACAGTGTAATTAAGGAAGTGAGAGCTTCTGAGCGCTGATGTTTTCTTCGGAGCCTTTTCTGATGCTATCTGAATGTGCTGCCAGTCTATATGCGATCAGTGTTTATACTGATCTTAAAATTCTGTCACAGTATTTATACCTGCAAGCCAGTTAATGTAAAAGACCTATGTGTCTGAAACAGCTGATGGATTTTTAGAAATAAATTGTCTATTTTTGTGCAATACATACTGGGTTTACCCTTTCTCCTATTCCTTTTCTTTCATCCTTCCTCTCTCCCTCCTTCTTTCTTTTCCTTTCTTCCTTCTTTTCTTCATCTCTCTCTTTCTTCCATTAATTCTGTATATATAGACTGAGAGGTTATATTTAATTTCATGTGAGAAACTAGCTTTAGTTACTTTGCAGTGTATTATGCAAGCTTATTGTACCTTAAACAACATTTTTGGAGAGCAGTGGAGATAGATTTACATGACACATAAATATTCATAATGTGTACACATATAAACTAGAATTCTACTGTCACTAAAAACAGTATAAAATAGCTTCTGTCAATGAGTTCCTAGGAAGCTTACTGAGATGAGCAGTCCAGGGGTAAGGGATTGGAAACCAGTTAGACATTTTAAAGAAAGTCATACAAAGAAAAGAAAAAAATACAGATAGACAAATAACCCTTTAATGATTTAGTCGCACATTTCTTAAACACATACGCAGTGTGTGCCAGGGATTCTTGCAGGTCTGTAGATCCATCAATGGCCAAGAGGAAAATGTCCCCAGAGCTCGCTTTTTAGTTGAGATCTCTGCAAGGATAGGATGAAAATAACCCTTAGAAATGATCTCTAGTATGGTTCCAGAAAGAGAGTTACCCCCTGGGAAATAAAACTTTCCCCCAGAAACCACATAACACTGAAGTTTCATTGTCACTGGTGCCTAAAGTATAGAATATCGAGAAGCAAAGGTAATAGACCTAGGAAGGAAATTGTGCCCAGAGAGCCACAGTTTAATAAAAATCTCTCACAGATTGTTGGGAGCTTCACTTGCTTTACTAAACCTAAACAACTTCTGGCAAGGCAAATTATTTAAATCTACCAAGGTGACAGTTGTGTTGTTGTCTTTCTGTCTCTGCAAACAGATGAACACAAAATAGCCAACAAAAATAGATTGATACAGGTGCTTTTACTTTAAATGATGCATTAGTGTGGAAAGTGTTTATGAAGAAACTACCAAACCAAACTAAGAGTTTCGCTTTGAAAAGCTGTGGAATCGACAACTCTTTTCAAAATACTGGATGGAAACTTGGCACCAATAAATGCAGAGCTGGGTGAAGAATTATCTTTTTCTTTTTTTTGCAGTACCAGGGATTGAACTCACAACGTTGCACTTGCCAGGCAGGTGTTTATGACACTAAGCTATTTCCCCAGTCCTAAGAAGTATCAATATATTGAGAACCCAGTTATGTAACTAGAGTATTAGTTTTGTATTGAAATACTGATTTTATAATATTAAATTTTCTGAATAGTTACTTGGCAGGACAGAATGATTTCAAGGTTTATTCACTGGAGTATTTTGTATTTACTTACTTTATCATGATTAAATTGCCAAATGTCAGAAACATCTCCACTCTCTCTGTCTTTCTCTCTCGTTGGACTCCATGAAGATGACAGATTCATGTTGCATGTTGTTGGGTTTTGTCCAGATGTGTATGGTCTGCTGTGGACTATGCCTGTAAGAAGCTTCCATTCAACAATATCTGAGAAAATATAAATAGAGTATAAGAAAGAATACAGAAAGTGTTGGAAATGACAGAAGGGAATTTGTACGTTGCAAATTGTTGCCTGACCAAAGCGTGACTGCTGTGGGAGAAGTCCATGGAGAACTGTGTGTGGGACAGACAGCTAGTGCGGAACCCTGAGAGCTTCCTTCCTAATTTGCATGGAGCTAAAGTTGTGTGAATCTTAAAGAACAACATTAACAAGATTGGTGTTGGAGTGTTGTGAACTGGAAGCAGTGATGAGGCCATTCTGGCCAGATTAATCTTACCAGAGTGGTAGATCTATTGTTGGAGAAGTGGGAGAAAAGTTATAAAAGAATAAGGAAAGTGAATTTCTTTTAAGAAGCAATGGGAAACTATTGAATCTCTTAATATTAGCTCAAAATAAAGCAATCTATCAGGATACTCAGGAGTAATGGGAAACCTAAACTATTTAAGATGGGGGTTACACCACACACACACACACACACACACACACAGATGCATAATAAATAGCAGGAGGTTTTAACAAGACATGACGTGGTTGCTTGAACAACTTTTCAGAGGAAAAATTTGGAAGTAAAGCAAAAGGAACTTCATGGAATTATCTTATAGAAGGCAATCTGGGCCCATTTTCTTCTGCCAAATTCTTTTTATAGTGGTAACAAAGCAGAAGTAAAGGGTACCTGTGGCTTACTTTCTTGGAGGAGGTCCTCAGGTAGGGTGGATACAAAGAATAAACATCTGTGTAGAGTGTCTAGGTAGGGAAGAGTCCTAGCTTCCTTTAGATTTTCTAAACTGGCAACTCAGCTTGGATGGAAATGAGAGAATGAACTCAGACTTTCAGTACAAGCAATTACCCATAAGGATCTAAGGCCTGGAAGAGAGTTCTGAATTGCAAAATGATTAAGGCAGAAACAGCAGGAACATTCTAACGAGCAGGAACCACGGGAGATGAGCTTGAGGAGCTCATCTCATGCAAAGGAGATGATGGTTGAAGACCTCTGACCCCTGAACTATGCTTACACTTTCTGCACACAGATCTAGCACACCTAGCAAAGTGTGTGTGTGAGAGAGAAAGAGAGAGGGAAAGAAAAAGAGAGAGAAAGAGAAAGAGAGAAAGAGACAGAGAGAGAAAGAGGATGAGAAAGGGGAAGAGAAAAAAGATAGATGTGTAAGGGGTGGAAAATAAGGTGGGTGGAGGTTATATATCTATTATTATAGAATGAGACTATGGCCAAAGTACAAGCAGGGCTGTAACAGGAAAGTGAGATTTAACTAACATTTTATTCCTTAAATATATAGCTCATTTGACTCTCTCTCTCTCTCTCTCTCTCTCTTTCTCTCTTCCCCCCTTTCTCTCTCTCTCTACCACCCTCCCTCCCTCTTTGTCTCAAAACTTCCGAGTTGCTAGGTTTTGGATGTATGGCTGAGTCTTCCATTTGGAAATCTTTGATTATTTGAAGCATTCTAGAACACTGACCAAGATGCTTAAATTGATGTCTTCATCATTAACAGTCCATGTAGTTTTTCCACTTTGATCACACAGTGCAGTAGTAACTCACACAGCTGTGCTGAGGGTTTAATACATGGGCAACATTTGTACAGAAAGTGGCATTGATGTACATAAATATATATTTACATCAATATGAAATATCATTTAGTTGTACCTTGGAATATATAAGAGCACATGTAGAGATTTTAAGTAAATTATAACATGACACATTGAATTTAAAAATGTAATTTATTGATTTTTTTTACTGGCTTTAAAGCAATTGATGCTTACCAAAGAACAACTGGAAAATGTAGAAATGTATAAAATGCAAATAAGCAATCTCATGCTGAAAATATTTTGGTATATAGTTAGATTGCTTTAATAACACGTGTACCAGGTTTTCCTTGTTAAAAACAAGCACAACATCCCTAAACATAATTCTAGACACAGAGAGTGAGAGGCCCTAGCCACGTTCCTTAGCCTCCTGTGTCATGCTCTGTCCCTGTTCTGTCTGATACTCATGAGATTTTATGCTTCGTGAATACCCCAGGGTGCTCTGACTTGTGTTTCTGGAAAAACACTCTATAGTAGGTAGTAATGACAAGTTACGATATAACAGTAATGACAGTAACGACAAGCTGAATGAGCCTCCTCTTAGGGTTACTGTTAGAGCAACTGGTGTCTTTTCTAGTCGTAGGTTTGTCGCCAATTGCAGTAACTATGTTGTGTAATACACACCCCTGGGTTTGCAGTACTGATGTCTCCATGGCTTTTTGGTGAAATTCTTCACGATTCTCCTTTTTTGTTTACATTTATACCCCATGTGGTCTGTTATACTGCTACCACTTATCCAAAAATCAGAGAAGAATTTCTCTCTGGAGCCTCTCTATGGAGGTACATGAACAACCAAGTTGTTTATAACTATTCCTTTTGGTAAACGCAACGTGAAATTGTAGAAGTTCCTGGAGAGAAATAAAACGCCTCTCCCCAGGCTGACAGAAATACCCCATGGCATGCTGCTTATTTAAATACAGAGTTCTTCAGCAAAGGTTGCTCCTCAACAATTAGTGTCTTCTTCATAACTCCTAAATTATTCATTAATGCAAATCCAAAATCTAATCACTTTGTTCTCCAGCAAAGTTGAAAGAAGGAAAATTAAGGCTATTTATTTCTTCAGAATACACCGAAGTTCTTTTGAGCTTAATGTGTTTGAACAATAATACATACAATTTAGATATACAAAGTTTCTGGAGCAATTTAATGTTTTTAATTGCAAAAGAAAGATGAAGATGGGATTTTGCTGGTTTCTTTTACTTCCCAGAGTTCTCACTGACAAAATGCATCTTCTGAATATGTGGATTTTTCTTTGCTGGAAGCAAAAATTCTACTCGTAGTTTCAGATCCATTCCATACTTGTGCGCTGAGCAGTCTGTAGCACATCCTTAAGCTGCCTCTTCCCTCCTCGGCAGCAGAGCTTCATAAACAGAACCACAACCAGCCTCGCTGGCTGTGAGAGCATGACTACCATCTTTGGGGCCTTCTCCAAGGTTACCTCCTAGCCAGCCTCACCTTCCAGTGTTCCTGGGTCCATCTAAGGAGAAGAAAAATAAGTACCGAAGACAAGAGGATCACAAGTTAGAGGCCAGCCTGGACTACATAGTGAGACCCTATCTCAAAAAACAAAAACAAAAATAGACAAAAATCTAAAGATGCTTTAGCTACTGCATATAATGCTATCTCTGAAAGGAGTGCTGGAAGGCATTTCCCTGGTACTACTACATGGGTGATCTGACACCCGACATGCCAGTCTTTTACTGTTGCAGAATTATTTTTATGCATGCATAGTGTTGATTTTTTTTTTAAATACCAAAGAAATTCTAATTTTCAGGTAGTTGATTGACTTTTCCTTGGTCTTCCTGTTCCAAGGCTCAAAAAGTGAATTTTCAGATTTCTCCATTAATTGTATACAAATTCTTGGCAGTTATTGTCATTCTTTTTAAAAAATACTTTATCTCCGCTGCTTATTATTTCTGTTTCTCATTAGCTATGGTACCATTGGGTTTCATCTTGTTCTGTAACATGTTTTTCTGTGTACCATGTTAAAGGCTTTAGTGGAATGATGTGGGGCATGAAGCATGCAGGCAAACAGAAATTCAAACTGTTTTAAGTACTGTGTGTCTCTGCTATTCTGCCAGAATTACTGCTATCAGGGCAGTCTGTAAGTTCTAACTTTTAATGGAAAAAATTGTGAGTCTAGAGAAGGAAAAACCATGAGCCCCTACTTTTCACACTGGGAGTGTGTGCTACTCAGGTATGGAAGAGAAAATTTCACCCACAGGTTAAGCAACAAATATAATGAGTAACAGGACAGTGGTATGTGTTTTGGAAGTATTTATATTTTAAACATAGAAATAACAGATGATGCTACTGTGTCATTTTTTTCTTTCAGGTCTTGTGACAGAGCACCATCCAATTAAAGAATTACAGTTCACTTGCCCCAGTTTTGGCCCAACACCAGCTATATCACCACTTAGAATTCATGAAAAGCAATGAGAATAACAGCCCCTGCCTGGCCTGTGATCTTTCAGTGGGACAAGCCATGCAGAGGTTAAACAGTAAATATTGACTCTCTAGGTATTTTTTGGTGGTACTGAGGATTGAACCCAGGGTCTTCCCCCTGAGCTACACCCCAGCCTTTTTTGTTTTGATTTTCTTTTTTCAATTTTGAGAGAGAGAGGATCACTAAGTAGCTATATTGTCTAGGCTGTGCTCAAACTTGTGATCCTCCTGCCTCATCCTCTGAGTGTGGATTACCGGTGTACATCCTCATGACCAGTTATTTTTTTGAACAAATGGAGTAGAACAAAGTCACTGTCAGTGACATACATGGTAGATGAGACAATATCTGAGCAAAGCTCCATGGGCTCCACTGGGGACAGCCTTCTGGCTAGGCTATGGGGGATAAGAGGGGTGTCCTCACAGGGCCTGGGTTCCACTAGTCTTAAAAGACCAACCTGCAAAACCCCCAACATGAATGATGCTCTAGGATTTGTGAATTTTATGACCTGCACAAAAGTCAGGTCCAGATGACTGGCTTTAGAATTCAGATGAAATTATTCAAATGATTGATTCAACTTTTTATATGAAAATATAGTTTTATGTGGCTTGGTGGGAGAAAATCAGTTACTTTAGTCCTATGAATTTGCCATTTTATCAGCATTTTAATAATAATTGGAAATCTCCTTTTTGAAAATATTCAGCTTTCCATATCCTTATGAAAGAAGTTCGCCTTTTGAAGTACATATACCTGATTTGAAATATGTAGATGCATGCTCAGTCCTTTCTTTACAGCAATTGAGTGTTACATTTTTTGAGATTTGACAGAAAGAAAGGTCTAATATCAAATCATGGTTAAAAATAAGTTTGCATTAAAACAATATTATTGACCAATTCAGGGTCTAAAAGAGTGCATTAAGCTTTTAATTGCATGGCATTTGTTAGTAAAGGGTTGTAGCATAATTGTTAGTGAGCTTTCAGAAGAGTTTCACAGAGATAATGTTTGAATAATCTATTGGTTGAATTTGAATAATTTATGCATGAACCAGTGTAGAGTTATAATTGCAATTACAATGTTCAGTTCAGTAGCAGTGAGCTGCATTTAAAGTTGGATGCCGATTACACTGTATAGCTTAGGCTCTGCTTTTCATTTCATTTTTAACAAAGAATTCTGAGTAAAGGGAGAGGGCTCAGAGCTTGACAAAAGTTTTCAGTGAAGTTTTAAAGAGTTTCCTTTTAAAGATTTTTATTTCATTTTATAACTTTTTTATATTCAAAGTCTGAAATCCAATCTTGCATGCTTCTGTACCGTAGAGATAAAGCAAGGGGTGGAAAGTGCCCCTTGTTGGGCAGAAAGGACTTTATACTCTCCTCTTGCAGAAGCAGCCATTCTCATCAATAATTTCCTGAAGCAATAGTCCTGGAGTGTAAACAATCTTTTACACAGATGGCGGTGGAACAGAATATGTTATTGCTGAAACTTGCGCACTTCACTGAGGAGAATGGATTAACCCTGTGTAACATACTCAAACGCCTTCTATTTTCAGAATGCAAGGGTTAACAGTTTTTGTAGGAAGGGAGTTTCTCACTCAGAAAGACAACGCAGTACATCTCCTTTCACAAACACAGGACAAATTTTACGTTGTGCCATTTGCTAAGCAATTAACACTATTAATCTTAAAAGTGTTTGCCATGCAATCAAAATTAACTGAACTATGACAGAAACTTCTGCTTTCTTAAAAAATTTCAAAATTCTGCTGAGGTGGTAGTGGCTTTTGAGGGATAATACTTTCCTCCTTTAAAAATGTGTCGGTGGGTCACAAATTCATTTTTATATCTCTGAAACTCAACAAATAATTATAAAGTATTCAACTGACTTGAGCAAAATTGGAACAATTTAAATGACAACAACGTTAGTGTCAAGCATTTCCTCAGAAATAATTTGGTCCTAGAGATGTTGAGATTTATTTTCATTTATTTCAGCCACATATCTCCAGGCTCCTTCCCTCTCATTTTGTCTATGTTTAGTACAAAACAAGGCAATTCCTTTATTATTCATATTAAAGTATTCTCAAATGGGACACTGACTAGGAATAAGTCTTGGTTATTTTCTCCTTGCTGAAATATACTACCCAACACTCACGATGTAAAGAGGAGAGGTTTATTTTGTCACAGCTTGTGGTGGTTTCATCCATAGTCGGCTGGCTCCAAGGCAGGGTGGCACGGCAGAGAGGCATCGAAGAGGAGAAAGAGCTCAGGTCATGGCAAAAAGAGGCTGAGAGAGATCAAGGGAGGAGTTGGGAGGAGTCAGGCCTTTGTGGGCCACACCCAGTGTCCACCTCCTAGGCCAGGCTTCACTTCCCAACATCACATTTAGCTATAAACTCAACAGTGGACCAATCCACTGATAAATATCACACCCGTGAGCCAATCCCCTCCCCAAAAGCCCTACCTGTGAGTGCATGAGGCTTTGGGGGACATCTAGATATACACCAGAGCAGAAGCTGAGGAGTATAAAATTAAGGAGAATGTATAAATCTTCCATCATGAGCACTGCAATGGATAGCGACTTGTAGACTAACATGCTATAGCATCGAATGGAATTTGAAACTCGTGTAGCTCTGTTCCCTACTTCTAAGCCAAATAAAGCTGACCTAAAATATTGTAGACATGTTGTGGCAGAATTTTTAAACCACATAAAATTATGCGGCCTTTTAAAATGTCCTCCGTTTCCAGAAGCTTATTATTATTCACTTCTCAGCAATATTATTCACTTCTCCTATAATTTAGATAAATTCCTATTTTCTAGTTTCTGATTTTTAACTTTCACTTTGAGATCATCATCATCATTCTCCTGTTAGCCCATGTTTGGCAGTACATGGACAGAACATATATCAATTCTCTTCTCCCCACCCCTCCCTTTCCAACCCTTCGTTCCCTTCCCGTTTGCAAATGCTTTATTTCCCTGCTTTTCTTCAATAGTATTAAACATGAGTTAATTAAGTATGAGCCACCTTCCACGTGGATTATTAAGAAATGTAAAAAAGGTTATTACAAAACATATCAAACTTAGTTAAAGTAAATAAATTTCATTTTCAAATACATTGCAAAGAAATAAAAACTATTTTATATTTCTTTGTTCAAATGTGAATTTAAAAAAGAACAGATTTGGATATCACAATTACACCTTTTTAAGGAAATTTTGGAACTCGTATATGATTTGAAGCATAGATCATGGCTACCCTTCAAGGACAATGTATGTCAAATTTGACAGATGGGAGTAATTTTCAATATTTTCTTCTGATTTAAAACAATGGACAGATTAATGTATTGGAGCATAGTAATTCACTCTTCACTGTTCCAAATGGCACAGTGTAGACATTTTAAAGAAATAATTTTAACTAAGTAGCTTATTAATGGAGTCAATATTGTAAGACAGCTTTTTTACCCCTTTAAGAGAGAACTGGATTTTATGCAAGGAGAGTGGAGAATTCGAGGGCCCATTTCCTCCCCACATCTATTGGGGTGTGGCTTGGGGGAAGGCTCTTTCCTAGGCAGGAAAAAGTAATTATCTGCCAAGGATACAGCGATTTCATCAGATATGGAAATGCTTAGTTTCCGCCACAGGTGGGCTTTCTGTAATATTCCACTATTATGAGTTCTATGTAAGAAGATAGTATTTATTTTAGGCAATTTTATCTATTCTATACAATATAGGCCTCTGCTTGGAAAGGTAAGAAACTTTTCTTTTCTTTTCTTTTTTTTTTTTCTTTTCTTTTCTTTTGTTTTCTTTTCTTCTTCTCTTCTCTCTCTTCTCTTCTCTTCTCTTCTCTTCTCTTCTCTTCTCTTCTCTTCTCTTCTCTTCTCTTCTCTTCTTTTCTTGGTGGCAGTATGAGGAAATTGAACCCAAGGCCTTGCTACTGAAGTGTAATTTCAACACTTTTATTTATTTAGATTTTAACTTTGAGACAGGGTCTGCTAAGTTGCTACCCAGGCTAATCTTGAACTTGTAATCTTTCTGCCTCAGCCTCTCAAGTGCTGGGACTATAGGTGCCCAGGACCACACCTGGCTCACAATTTTGATAAAATTCCACTAAAAATACAGTCTGAGATCTTTCATTAACTTGGATAATTCTTTTCTACCTTTAATTGACAGTGAGTTTGGTAATTTACTGTAAGGTTTTTCTTGGTAAAGAACCAGTACATAACCCAAAGGGATAAAAGGAAAGAAAGAATTTTCTATCGCATAATTTATGAACTAATATATTAATTTGTTTTCATTTGCTCATTGTTTATTTATTGAGTACCTACCATTATAAGCTACATCAATATAAATTTAACATGTTAAATGTGTATCTTACAGTTAAATATTTGTGTATAAAATTACAACCATATTTTATAATTGCAATGAAACATAAAGTAAATGATTCCTACTGGCTTGTCAGACTTGTAAAGTTGTGTACGCTCTTTCTGTTAGAACTGAGGAGCATGCCTTGGTGAGCTAACAGCAACAATACCATCATTTGAATCTAGATTTCTGTGCTCTAAAACACATGCTTTTCCCCAAATGCCGTGTTTCTTGCATAGACAGCGACTTTAGCCCAGCGATGTGTGCCCAAATGTAACGATACCAAAATGCCAAAAGTGTCTGAGTTGAATTAAGTTACTAAAATATCAGTGTTAAAAATAACTATAAGCTTAATAAATAACAATCGATAATTTTTCCTAGTCATCTGAGATCTTAGTGAGGTTGTAAGTCTTCTGGTTTGCTTACGATAGCTGTGGTACATTTTAAACCCAAATTATTTTTAATCCACAGACTGAATACATGAATTCATTCAGGAACACTTTAAAAACACATGATGAAGGGCAACTGTGCCGTTGCACATGAAATATTTTTTACTAAGGAACCATTTATCAATTTAATGTGTTTGAAATATTGTCAGTTAAAGTAAATAAAAACACTTATCTGCATTATTTCTGAAATAGGCGCCATGCTTAAAGGATCTTTTCTCTCATTATTTTCATTTCCTGAACGTCCAGAGGATGTAATCAGTGTGATGATAGATCTGTGTTGATAACAGGTCATTCATAGAATATATTCTAAATGTAGTGTGAAATATGTCTCTTACGCAATTTTTTCTAAGATGAACAAATTGACAGTATTTCCTATGGGGACTTTAAAGATACTGGAAAACATACAATCTCCTGAAACTATGTCTGGATTTAGTCCAAGATAAGAGTTCCATTAAGCTCTTTTGTCATATGCATTGAAAAATCACTTTTAAAGATAGCATGAAAATTAAGGAGGAAATTATTTCATTAAAAATGCTGAGCAATTCGTGATGTAAATCTAAATGGTACTTTGTATTTTTGTTTTGTTGTTTTTTTTTTTTTGGTTTTGGTTTTTCTCCGGTACCGGGAACTGAACTCACGACCTTGCGCTTGCCAGGCAGGCGCTTTTGCCGCTGAGCTAAATCCCCAGCCCCATGGTACTTTGTATTATTTCATTTTCCTAAAAGCAGTGCACACCTGCCTGTCTACAAGAAGGTAGACAGCTGCTATTATCACAGAATGAAAGAAGTTTCCGTAACTGTGAAAAACACAGAATTTGGGATAAACTCCCTTTGATTCCATAAGTTTGGTCAAGTTCTTTGACTTTTTTTAAGTCTCATTTTATTATATGTGAAGAGACTCCTACTAGTTACATACACGTTCAGTGAATGTTGGCTTTCATTACTAAAATCATGGGTAACATTTCCTCAACATCATAGCAGAAGACATTGTGAATCTTACAGAAAAACAACTCATAAGGGTGTTTCTTTAGAACTGCGTACAGTATTTACATTCCACACGAGGGTACAAAACTGCACAGCCACAGAATTATTAAGGTCTCAATGGAAACATTTAAAAGATTTCAGCAACAGGTGCAAAACATCTGCAGTTCTATTTCGATAATGACAATGGATGGATTGATTCTCTGTGGGCTCTCTTTTATTCATTTTGAGCTGACACTAACATTTAGGACACAAAGGAAATTAGATAACAAAAATCACATTTTGTGTGTGGAGGAAACTTCAGTGTTGAGCAATGAGTATTTGGCATATGTGATAATAATTAACTGTCAAAATCTAGTTTCTTCTTTTAAGATCGCCTGGAATTGCAATATTAGCATTGGCATTGAACAGTAGCATGAATATGTGCTAAAATTTACAAATCAGTTCCATTAGCAAAAAGCACTGCTTTGTAGCAAAATGTGATTCAGATACCATTTTAGGCTTTTAAAATTCCAAACAGATTTCGAAGGATGAGTGATTTCCACAATGATGTTATCAATAACCCTTGTCATAGTTTGATTTTTTAGAAAACTGTTCCCTTATTCCAAAAGATGCCCTCAGTCTGAGATTTTGTCCGGTATACCTCAGTAGAAGATGTAGTTGGTGGCAGTTGCAAAAGTATTTATAAAGTAAAAGCTGTATGCTTCTGGGGTGAAGAGATAAAATGAAAGTGCCCCCAAAGAGCCTTCCTTGTAATTAAATCCATTAAATGGTTTAAATAACTTCTAGCTGGCAAACCTTGTGGACTTGAGATGGCCATTGGACTGAATAATAACATGGAAAAGCATTCCTATTTGGGAGAAGAAAGATATTAGTTCTGACACATTATATTTCACATACTGGTGGGTTACCCTAGAGGGATTTCAGTGAGATGTGGCTGTTATATCTGTTTTCACTCTGCTGGTCAATTTATCCAATGATCCTCTATTTTATTTAATACATTATTCATGTCTGATGACTTCAAATAATTCTTTAAAATCATATGCCTGTGCTTTATGTTTATAGGGCTCTTGTTCATAATTTTTTCTGATATGGTAATAAATCTACTGTAAGTTCTGGCTCACTGTCTGCTTCGGTTGGAATGGTCCTTGAGCTATTGTGTTCATTTTCTAATGCTTAAGTATCTCAGTTGTCTCAGATTTTGTGGGTGGGACTGTCCCTCACTTTGTGTGGAGAAAATGATACCCTCCACTCCAACACATTTGGAAAAGGAGCAAGTGTGGTTTGATCCAAGACTACTGATTTGTGGGGAAGAGTGTAACGTAACTACAGTTCAGGGCTTCTACTACTTTTCCTTATTTTGACATCTTCTTTTTTCCTTTCCTTCCCTTTTACTTTTTCTTTTTTTCTTTCTTTTTTTTTTTTTTTTTCCACTGCTGGGGATCTACCCAAGGCCTGTCATCCTAGGTAAGTTCAGTACCACTTAGCCACACCCCTCTTAAACTGAATAAATACTTGCTGTCCTATTGGTTGCCATGGTTACTCAGTATATCGGGCTGACAGGGCAGATGTTACTTTTCTCATCCAAAACAAGCTGTAAATAATCCCTAAAATTTTGAGTTTGTTTAAGTCAGTTATTTCTTTAAGATAGGGGAATGCTTATTGCTTTTAAAGTCTCATTTGTGTCTTTTAAAGGAAATAAAGTAAGATTTCTTTTGTAGGAAATAGGACGCAGAAGACTAGGAGGTAGAAGGGGTAGGTCCGGATTTTATAGTGCTCTTGCTAGAACTGGTCTCAAACAGAATCGTGGAGGAATTCAAATCGTCTTGTTTGAATACCAATATATTTTAGCATAGTTAGTCCCTCTGATATCTCCCGGTATCTTAACCATTAGAACACCTCATTTTTTTTGTCCATTTATGCTATTATTAAAATAATACCACAGACTGAGTGGTTTGTAAACAGTGAACACTTATTTCCACAGTTCTGGAGGCAGTGACGTCCAAGCCCAAGGCAGGCATGGAGTTTAGCAGCCCCTCCTCACTGTGAGCTCGTATGGTGGAAGGTTTCTGGGCAGGACTCTGAAGTCTCTTTTCGTATGGGTACTAATCATTTCGGAGGAGTCTAGCTTCATGACTCACTCACCTCTTGAAGGCCTCCTACTCTAATACAGTTGCACTGGGGAAAGGTTTCAACCTGTGAATTTCTCAGGGGTGGAGGTACAAACATTCAGGTACCACTAGCCCAGCCTGAATCATTTATGAGCCCATTGTAGAGGCTGAATTTTAATCCATATGCAACATCAGTGGAAGTTCTTCTCCCTTTTTATCAATAATTTTTCGAAATAAGTTTTCCCTAATAGGAAATGTAAAATCTAAGATGTGAAAGACATTTCTGGTGAGTCTGCACTAAAAATAGTAAATAATGATCTACATTTCTTGGATCTGATGAAGTAATCTAGAAAGCGATCTTCTATATGTGTGGATACATATTTTTCACAGATAAATGATATGTTTAAAATTTTGACAACAAAGAAGCTATCTTAATTATACTCTCCTGTGTTCAATATAATTCACTTTTTATTTCAATGTGTTGTTTTTTGTCTTAGTTACCATTAGTGTCACTTGTGTCTGCCTGCCTGACTATATCTCTATTGTCTACCTACTTACCTATCTGTCTATCATCTATCTATCTATCTATCTATCTATCTATCTATCATCTATTGTGTTTAGCTTTTGATTGATATTAGTAGCACAAGAAAAAGGCATTCAATAGGTCCATTATTTTATAGAATATTACTTTACTGACATAATACTGAGTTTTGACCACTTTAAAGATGGGAAAGTATTTTAAATGATAAAGCTGATCACTGATGACAAGAATGCTTTTGTGAGTGTCATAAAGTCCATCATACTTTAGTTTCATTTCTGAGAGATGTCTTCATTAGGAATTGCCTGATGCCAGGACATGAGTTTTTATCCAGAAATTCAAACTTGATTTTTAACTTGCAGTTCTAATTGGTACTGATGAAATACAAAATCCTGTTAAGCAATAAATTCTCTATGTAATTTTTAAACTGTAATTTTTTTCACATTGGGGTAATTTATTTTTGCTGCCTAATTTATAAGCAAAAGGATATCTATCTACTAGAGTATTAGAAAATATGGCAACATCAGACTATTAGACACTCTTTGGAGTCCTGATGGGGAATTGATTTTGTTTAATAAATGACTGTTAAGAAAACCAACTATGTGATAACTATTGACAATGTTGTCTGGATCTCACAAGGAAACAAAGATGAAGTAAAATGCTGTATTCTAGTTTTACATAAAGGAAGTATGTGCAAAGTAAGTGATACACTTGTTATCTATGATCTGGAGTATTGTTTAATCATAGTCCACCTCTCTCAGATTGAACTGTCAAATTTCAGACTGTGACAGAAAATTTACAGAGTGATATCTTTTTTGTGTTCTAAGGTACTTTCTAAATTTAGATGCAAGAGCTTTTTAAAAAAATTAATGGAAATCTTACCATTTAATTTATTTAGTATTAAGATCTTCACACTTGAGACAAATGATACTTCAAAAACTATGTATGTATGCCTGAGGCTCAGTCCAGAAATCTAATACAAAAATTAATGTTAAATAATTTAAAAGCCAAAAATTATCCACAGATTAGAGACTCCAGCTAATAATTCTGTACATCTTATTTTGCCTGCCAGAGAAATCATTTCCACCTCAGCCTGTTGTAGCTGAAGAGTAATTGTAGGCCCTCCTCATCCATCCTTTTATGATGGGGACTAACATATTCTGATTTTTTTGGTTAGAACAGCTATGACAATTTAATGCTAACAAGTTACTTTGGTCAAAAATATGCTGTTTTTCTCCCTCTCTGTGGCAGCAACAATGATTATGAAGGAATTACAGCAAAAAATATGGTGATTTGGATTCTTAAAGCCTGAAGTTTGTGCTTCTCTGTGATGTGTTTAAGACTGATGAAATGTGTAGTACATGAAAGTAAGTATGTATTTTTAGAAAGAATAGTTGCTTAGGAAGCCATGGAGAAAAAGAAGCCATGATAGATGATTTTTAATTAAAGATAGTTGTTTAAGATTTGGTTTGAGGTATAGGTCAGTGGACAAGTCAGGTATGAAGACAATTAGAACTTGGCTCCAAGTGATGGCAAGAGTCAAAATTTGTTGAGATAAAAAAAAATAAGGCCACATGTCTGAGAGGTAGGGATGGAATGAAAATGAGAGAGGGAAGGCAGTGCTCTTGTCTCTTTTTCTGAAATAACTGTTGTCTCCTGTGAATATGGCGAACTCCTGCTTGCACTTCAAAGCTCAGCCTAAATGAAATAATGCCATTTTCTGTCCTGACCCTCCAAGAAAAATAACTAATTTGTCCATTGTATTTTCACTGTACTTGGAACAAACTATGTTTCTGACTGCTAGAAAGTCTTAGACTTACTAGTTTATCTCTCTGTGTTGTTGAGCGTTCTCTAAAGCAACACAATGGATATAAGGATAGACACAAAATCACACACCTGCTCAAGCAGACTGGAACTCTCCATCAAATAAATGTGCTATCTTCCTTTTCCATCTGCTTTTATTCTATCCAGGCTCCAAGCTTTTTGGTTGATGCTTCCCACAAATAGGGTGGGTGTTTCCTCTCAGTTTGCTAGCCTACATGCCAATCATCTCTGGAAACACTCACAGACACACCCAGAAGTGTGCTTCACCAAACTGCTAGGAGTCTCTTAATCCAACCAAAATGAATATCATAGTTAGTAGTCATACAATCTCTCCCTCAGAATCACAGGAAAGGTATCCCATTTATCTCTATGTTTTCAGTTCTAAGAAAAAAATGCCGGATACATAATAGTGGTTAAAGAAAATCTTGTTTGTATTTCTTCAGGAAAGATAGTGGATTTGAAAATTTCTAAGTTATATGTTGTATATTTATAATATTTGAATGAGATTACCTGGAATAAATATTATTTGGCAGAAGTGTAGTTTTTTGCTCATAAATGGACAATTTAAGAACTGACCTACCACCTCTGCTAAAAAATGTTCTTTATCAGTATGCTATATCAGAAACTAAGGTGGTTTAAATAGTAACAAAAATGTTAGGAAACTTAGTTTTACCTTTCATCAACAGATTTTTAATGCATATTTGCTAAATTGAGCACTACTCACTTTATTTTTAGTTTTATTTTTGGTCTTTTTGAGACAGCGTCTCGCTATGTTGTTCAGGGTGGCCTTTGTAGCCCAGGCTGGCCTCAAACTTGCAACGATCCTCCTGTCTCAGCCTCCTGAGTGCTGGGATTACAGGTGTGTGCCACCACGCCCAGGGCACTACTCACTTTAACACGGGCTGCAATAGACAATTCCTTCATTTCTTCTCAGGGAATGAGTTCATCCTTATAATCATCCCATAAAGATGAGCAGGGAATGGAAGCGTGTGAAGGACAGGATGCTCCAGAGAGAGCGAGGCTGGGCAGGGAGCCTAGCTTTCTCCTGATGTCCACTCACTAGGTAAGCATTACCTTGAGAAGCATGATGAGTTGAAGGCTATACTTTCCTAAGGAGCAGGAATTCCAATTGCTTCTTGGAAACGTTCTTAGAAAAGCACTTAGCTATGCTAGGTTGGAATGCGCAGTCAGAATATGGAAGGTCAAAATTATATTTTAGTTCTGAAATGGAAAGCACAATACTATAGGGTTAAGTGAATAACTAAGTTTGGCTTAAACTTGTTTCTGTACTTGGTGGTACACTTTGGCCCTAAGCAGTCTCTGAACAGAGTGAGCTTTAAAGCCATCTGGTATATGAAATCTGTTACCTCACCCAATAGCAGCCTCCTAACTGACAGGGTGGTTCTTTAGTGTTCTTTTCTTTTCTCTGACTACAGATATAATCTGCATGCACTGGGGTAGGTGGAATATTCCAAGCTGCTTTCCATCTGACCTGCTGCTCAGGTCTAGGGTCACCATTAAAGCCCACTAAGAGCTGCAAATCCAGATTCATTAAATCCATGAGTTTCCGAGGCAGTAGATCTGTTTTAATTCTAGATCTACCGCTAATTACCTCTCTGAAATTGAGTTACTTCTTCGTAAAGCATAGACATATGAATACTTACATAGTTGTGAAGTTTATATAAAAATATGCATCTTGTAGAACTCTAATTCAGACCTAAGCCTTTCAGGCGTAGAATCTGACAGGTGGCTTTCTAATTGGGCAGCAGATTTCTCTGAATAACGTGCCTCTGGTGGCCCAGGATTACAAAGCAAGGCCTAGCTGCTTCTTGCCAGTGCGCTGTGTTGAAGAAGTGGGTTCTTCTAATTAGCTCAAGATGGCAACCTCCCAAAGCTGTCTGTTTTCCAGACTGTAGGTATCCCGCTTTCATTGTGTTGTGATAAAGAGGAATGTGATGAAGATGATCAGCATTACCTCCCATTACGAGCTTGTTAATTTGTCTGCTGTAATTTCCTAAGCATTTTCTTGGAATGCATCCAGAAATTTATAAAAGAGATCATCTTCATTCTGTACTGCTACAGACTGGGAAACAATAACTAATTTGAGATAATCAGAACTGCAGCGTATGTAAACATACACAAATACAAAGCGCACTGGAAAATGAACAGTGCTTTTAATTCACTGGCAAGCATGCCACCCACGAAGGTAGGCAAGATATCTTCAGGAGAGGCTATTCCTATGTACGGAGAGTTAAAGCGTGTAAATTTGCTAAGTATGTGTTACTACACTCATTACATCCACCACTTGTTCCATAAGTATCTGCGGTGTCTCAGGTACCACGCTAAGCTGTGAACTCCGGAGACAAAACCTCTGTCCCAGAGGAGCCTGTTAGTTCTAACTGTACACATTTGCTGAACATCCACAAGACTTTTTCCCCCTCTATCTTTATTATTTTTCCCAATGATTATTTATTCACTTACATGTAGTTATTTTAAAAAGTTAAAGTCCCCATTTTTTATTAGTGATAATAAAAGCTGGTTTATTTGCATTTTATCAGCTATTATTTTTTAGTAAATGACACACATCCACTTCATTCATGGTCAGATAATCTTATGAATAACCCTTTCATGGGATATCTGGCAAGAGTTCTCCGTGTATAGGAACAAATATGATGCTTTATTACTAAAGCAGTGTGCACTTTACTTCAGTAGACTTTGAGTATTAAATGCATATCATTATTACTCTCTGAAAACTGGTATGTCAGGTACATGTTAAAAAGCTTTGTAAAAAAATATATGATTAATTTAGATGTCCCATTTCTCAGTCATTTTGAATTATAGAACTGTACCTTTCCACTCTGTTTTTAGCATTTAGTGAAGAATAACTGTGCATTGTGATCTGCATACCATAGCTACGATGTCTGGGGCAGTTACTGTCCTCACTGTATAAATGAGGACATGTGGTTCACAGTGTTTGTTTAACTTGCCCAGGGTTACATAACTTGTACGTAGCAGCTCCAATGTTTAATCCCTATCTGTATGGATCAAATTCAATTTATTATTTTACTACCTCTAGAACATTTGGATGTACATTTTGAGATAGCTTTTTAAATGAGGTCTATGGTAGAGTTTGAAAGATTCTGTGAGTACATTACATTAAAGAGAGATACCAAACATGCAATGTAGAGAGAAAAATGGATATAGTGTATGAAACTATGGCACTATCAGATGAAATAAATTGTTTTATTTTAACTAAACATTTGCAAAAGCTGTTTAATGCATTATGAGGTACATTCAATGCCCAGGTGCTGCATGAGGAATGGTTTGATGAATTATCATTTGGTATATTAGAATTAATTGGCCTTTAAATTTTGTTAGGTAGCATAGAATCATCAGTAAGCTCTATTTTAATGTTATAACAGACTTATTTTAAAGAGAAATTTTATGTACTGTAAGTACATGAAATGATGTTTAAAATATATAGCAGATTTGTTTTTAGAATAATGGTTCAGATATAATTTCAAACTTTCAGAAAATCTTCAAGAGTAGTATAACACACACACATACCATTTAGTAATATTTGCCAATTCTTAAAATTACTGTTGGTTTAATCTGAAGTTTCAGAGTGATTTTTTTTTTTTTGAATTTTGCTCTTTACCCCTAAATAACTAAAGACATTGGTAGAAAGACTTCGGTTAAGGTGAAATCTGTGACCAGGCATTAAAATTCTTCAGAGAATGTGTCCGGGAGTAGTAAGGGAAGCACTTTGAATGGACTGTTTTCCACCTGGAAATAATACTGTCTATGACTGCGGGGGTGTCCAGTCTTCACTGAGTTTGTCCATCCGCGATAAGACAGAATTTCCCTCAGAACTCTCACCAGCTATTTCCTAGATCTTCCTCCTGGAAAACTTCCTTGCTATTTAACTGATCAATTCAGACAGTGTCTTCTGAGCACAATAGCACAGCCCTGTCCTACGCACTCACCTGCTATCTTTCTCCAACCTGTATTCTTAAACCTATGGGTTAGCATTTCACCAGTTCCCTCGACGTCTTTCTCTACTGTCTTTCTGTTTCATAGACCAAAATGATCAAATCCAATGACCCATTTTCTTTCTCCTTGATTGCATATTCTAGGCACAGGTGCTAAGATCACTGCTATCAGTTCTTGCTCTTCCGTTGCATCTCCGCTCTCCTCAGTGCTAGGGAAGCCTAGTCAGCAACATTCCTGTCTTCAGTGAGGCCATGAAAGTCATCCTGTCTTAAGGTATGATAGGCACATCTCGTGATCAGGTTTCTCTCTTGTACCTTCAACCCCCATCCGCCTGCAGAATCTTTCTCATTAAAATTTAGATGGCTATGTCACAGCAGAGGAGTGGGCACCTGCTGTGACTTCCAGGGGCTCCAGGTCTCTAGGGCATCCAAGCAAATACAAGGAGCCCGGGGCTTGGGACTCACTTCATCTTTCTTAGGACCCTGACTTTTGTTAAGACTGAGAATCGAATCTTTACTGAGATTCCGCTGCCCTCATTAGGTCTCCTGATCTTTTTCTCATTATAATCAGCTCTCCAGCTATACAGAGTGAGCAATGAGTGCCTCTTTAAAACCTGGCAAGCATGTTCTCTGTCTTTTGTACTTCAAACTAGTGATTATTGCCAGGCACAAGTTTGACTGTAACCTTGGTACTCAGCGGTAGACATTCTGCTCCACAGTCCTTCCAAGTACAACCTCCCCTGTGCATTTCAAAGGCCAGATATCCTGCACACGCTGGCACCTCTCCTTCAACATATGTGCTGTTCCACTTATCCTGTGTATAAACATGAAGACTCAAGCTGGTGTGGTGTGTCAGGGATTACCAGCCTCACGTGCCCCACCATGATTTGTGGATGATACAACTTGGAATCCTCGTGGTCTGCCTCTTTGGACCTTCCCCGCTACCAACTTTGTGCAGATGACTTAACCCAAGAGGCAGAACCAAGGAATCAGTAATAAATGATTTGCAAGGAGAACGTTTTTCTCAGAAACAGTGAAGAACGAGAGTAACCCAATGAGGTTTGGGAGAACGTGAGCTGAAAAAAGTCTAGCCTTGGCTTACTGCATGGTGGGGTCATGCTGCAGAGTCCCTCCCAAGTCTTGTCCAAGAGTCTGGCCCTTTGTATTATGCGTCAGTCCCAACTCTGGGTTCCCCCAAATGTGAAGGGCCACCGGGCAAATACTGCCCCCTAGAGAAGAGAGCGGTCAGTAGAAGACAATGCCAAACAGCTTGTGCCGCTCCCCTGGGACTCACAGCTTACCCAGAGCTCGGCTTGTCAGAGTCATAGAATCAGATGTACAGGGCATGTGAACGTGTCTGTGCCCCTACGCCTTTGTTTATCCCTCCAACTGCCTCGGTGCTAGTGGGCTAACTGAGTGCACCAAACTGACTTTTTACTGGAGCACTGTCTGAGGCATTTCTGATGCTCCCTGGAATAGTATCAAAATAGGAGTTATGCTGTTGTTTTTAGAAGAAACAATTACAAACTTGTGTGAAAAAAGGAAAGACTCAGAATTCACACATTATTACAATGAGGGAAAAGTGAGTTGGTCACAGACCGCAGGAACGTAGATTATCTTCAAGCTCACCAGTTGCATTGTCTTCAGGGAGGTGACTGCGTGAAAGAGACGGAGCACCTGAAGGGCTGCTACATGGATGAAGTCCAAAGGCAGGATGTGGAGAAAGGAAAAAACCCAACAGATACGATCCGCTTCTTACTCTATGAGTCCTTTAATGTCAGGGTAAGCTTTGGTGATGATGGGAATGCTTTATACTTTGGTCTCTGTGGTATTCCATAATCAGATATAGGCTGGGATGGGAAATCTAGGAAATGCTAAATATTTGAGTAACTTGCTCAAAATACAATTAAAAATTGATGCACAGGGTTGAAGGGAGGAATCCTAGGAGCTGAGGAATGTCCTTTTGACCTCCAATGCCACCTAAATTGTGAGGGAGTTCTCTTTCTGGTTTGCTTTCCCTCTGATTTGACATGGTAATGCAGTCCAGATTTATTGTGCTTCCTTTTGCACATAAAACTCTTCCTTTCCTTTCCTTTCCTTAATTTTTCTTTAATGTTTATTGCCAGGTACAGAGCTTCCATATTTCTCAATTCTTATGCTTTCCTAACTGGAGAGTCAGAAAAACTTCCCTGGTCCAGCTTTTGGTCTCAACTCCTATCCAGCATGCTCTATTGTCTTATATGAGAAATGATCCCCCAGCCCCACTGGAACTGCTCCTTACAAAAGGAATTTATGTGGTTATAAATACATCACTTACGTTTAAGCACCCAGCTTAAACAACTTGTGCTGCTCCCCTGGGACTCACAGCTCACCCAGAGCCCGGCGTGTCAGTTATTGAATCAGATGTGCAGGGCACGTGAACGTGTCTGTACCCCTATACCTTTATCCCTCCAACTGCTTCGGCACTGATAGGCTAACTGAGTGCACCAAACTAGCTTTTTACTGGAGCACTGTCTCAGGCATTTCTGATGCTCCCTGGAATAGTATCAAAATAGGAGTTATGCTGTTGTTTTTAGAAGAAGCAATTACAAACTTGTGTGAAAAGAGGAAAGACCGAGAATTCACGTGTTATTACACTGAGGGAAAAATGGCGCGGTCACAGACTGCAGGAACGTAGAATATCTTCAAGCTCACCAGTTGCATTTCATAATCCTTTTTCCATCTTTGAGGAAATATAAAATAAAAATTTTAAGCAAGAACCATAAAATAAGTGTAAAGCATTATAAAAATAACTTAAAGTCACCTTTACTATTTTGGTAACAATGCATAAATTTCAACTAAGAAAAGCCTTGTGAGATACTCTGAAAGCAAATAACGAAAGGAGCTTTATATAGCACCGGCAGTTATACCGGCTTCTGGCAGTTATCAATTATAGCTGATGTCCACCATAACTCTGATTGATATCTAACACCAATCATTTCCGATTTATTTTGGTTTGCAAAAGGAAAAGTTCTTATGGGAATGTATTTAGTGGTTGACAGCCCCTTTTGTATTTTTCCTAATTGAGAATCTGTTTTTGATGCGTCTCTATATCTTTGACTGCTGTCATTATATGATACGTGCTCCTTGCCGGTCTCTTTTCTCTCCCATTTCCTTCTTCCAATCCCTACTCCAGCTTCTTTAGAGAAAGGGAAATTGGAAGGGAATAAGAAGGAACTAGTTTTTCCTTTCTCCTTTTCATTTGTTGAGAGATCATTAATATTTTCTACCCGAATACTCAATGATTATGACTAAAATAAGTTTACTGCTTTGGAAGCACAGCTAGAATCTTAAGAGATGGCCATCTGCAGTAATTCCCAGTGTGCTTGATACTTTATTTCATTATGCATGCAAGTTTGAAATAAATATTATTGAAAGCCTGATGATTACCAAACAGTGTCAAAGAACCTTCTTCAGGAGGGGGAGTTTAGAGTTCTAAACACACAGTGTCTTGGTGCAGGTGGGGTCCACAGTGCTGTTGTGGTGCCACTGAAGGACATCGCTGACACTGTTAGCATTTCCCTGTACACAGGGGCAAGATGGAGTCCCTGCCTGCTGCGTGGCATGGGCTGTCTTACAGGGGAAGCTTTCATACCTCCACACTGCCCAGGTATTGGAAACGTGCAACTTCTGGGCAAGAAGAAGGAACCCAATGGAGCAGCTCTCTGTTGCTGAGCAAAATTCTCAGAGAGAAACTGAGCTCTCAAGTGCCAACATGATTCACCAGGGTATCTTGCTGACTACCACAGCAGCCATGCTGATCAGCCTCCTAGAATTACAGATGGACCATTGAGAGCTTGCATGCTCCATGCATGCTGGGAAGCAGGGAAATGGAGCTGCTAGTCACCAATACCAGTCACATGACTTTTAACCTAACCTCAAAAGTGGCTGGGAAAAAGAAAAGCACACTTCAGGGTACTGAATATTAAGTCTGTGACCTACCACTTCTTCTGCTAGATGATAATTTTTCCAGGAAGAACTTGTTTTCACCAAAATATGTATTCTTTATGATATGGAATGTTCTTCCAATTCTAAACCTTGGCCCCTTTTATTTGTATTTTGTCTATTCTAGGTTTGTTATATACAGAGGAAATGGATGTTTGATACATTTCTTCTCTCTTACTGATTCAGAGGAATGATGTCTACCATCTGGAACTGAAGAAAAAAGAAATAGTTCTCCTGAAGTTATCTCTCATGCCAAGAACCTGTCACCAGTATCATGTAACAGTGAATTTACAGAATATAGCAGCAGTTTTTGGTAGGATATTGTTTTATACTCAGAATGAAAGTTTGTTTCTCTCTCATGTGACAGTCCCAGAATGGAAGCTACAGGTGTGGCAGATCAGCCCCATGAAACGCAGAGCCTTGGTCTCCTGGTCGTTACTACTCAATCCTTAAATGTTACCTTTTCCTGAATCTTCCAGCATGGCTTCTATCAAGTCCAAGTTTGAAGTAGCAAATTAGGAGGAGGAAACAGTTATTCTTTTTTTTTTTTTTTCCCTCTTCAGAACATGCATAGAAGTTGCTTGTGTCATTTCCTTTCACACCTCATTGGACAAAACTTCATCCTAGAGCCATAACCAGCTTAGCCTAGAAATTTTATCTTTATTTGAATTGGCTATGTAGGCAAGAAGAGGTGAGTGAATAGTGTGAGACAAATGTTTTTGCAACACAGTGGCTTAAAAGCTATTTGTTATCACCAAGTGGGAACCTTGAGGATGTCAGGCTTTCTGTTGCCTTCCTTCAGAGGAACAAAGGGCCTATATCCCTCCCTCTTCAGCGTGGGACAGCAGAGAATCTTGCTTGACATGGAGTAATATCAGTTTCCAAAGAGCAGGGTATAGAATTGTGTTTATTAGAGTACATATAATATGCTTTTGGTATTTTTGTTCCAAGTTAAATTCAAATGCACTTAAACTGTAATTAGTTTTCAACAGTATTTTTTACACTTTTAGAATAGTACGTAAATGTATATTATCCTTAATTGAAATTGACATCCCCTGCGTGACATCCATAACAGTGTGGAAATGATCCTTTTTCCCTCCAGGGAGCTAGAAAGTCAGTAAAAACACTTTTAATAATTCACATTGATTTTAGTTGGTGTTTATGAGTTAAACACTTACTATAAAAATACCTACATGTATCATATGCATATCTCCTTTATCAGGCCAAGAATGATGATCTTAGTTTAAGGTTACATTATTTAATGTGATACTAAGAGAAATTTGATGTTTTCATTACAGAATAATATAATTTACTGACTTTAGCATCATTCCAATTGATTCAAAATAAATCATTTTTAAGTTCATAAACAGGCAACTGGACAATATGGCTTAAGGGGACTCTAACATTCAAATATAATCTACTTTTTTCCCTTTTTTCTGGAACCGAGAATCAGATCTCGTGCTTGCCAGGCAAGTGCTATGCTGCTGAGCTCTGTCCTCAGCCCCTTTTTTCCTTAAGGGTAACTATTTTTATGCATAAATTATAAAAGACCCCAATTTTCTTTATCAAAACTACAAATTTTTTGAAGCAGCTGCTTTTCGGTCTTTGACGAAGCTTAGACGGTCTTCAGGGTAGCACGGCTGTGAGTGCTCGCTTCCATTGTGGGAAATTCACTGGGATCAGCCTTGATACCTCACGTACCTGTTTTCTTTAGTTGTTACCTAAACATTAGTTTTCCCTTTTTTTTTTTAGAATCTGAATTCCATACTTGCAAACATTTTCTCTTGCACCAAATTCCATAGCATCCTTTTTTCCCTTAAAAACCCTTCTGTTTCACCCCTCAAAGTCCTCACTCTTCCTTAAATTTTTTGATTCACCTCGAAATTTCACTACCGTCCCTGAATGTTAGTTCTGAGTGAACTCTCTTGTGATCTTTTCCTCAGTGTCGTCATTACCTTCCCAGCCAGACAGTGGAGCGCAGGGGTGGAGCCGGCATCTCACCAAGGGCGCTGCTCCAAAGGCGAGGCCAGCCCTGCATGGCGCTGTCCTTTCCTGCTGAGGACACTTCCTGCGTCCACAGCGTCCCTGGTGCTCTCTGAAGGTGCTGGTTCCCATCCGCAGCCCTTCTCTCACACTGGATTCAGGTGTCCGACTGGATCTGCAGACATAGGTTGAGATTTGAATTTTTAATTTTTGAAACAGCGATCCTTGGGGGCTTACTTAATTAAATTGGGCTTTAAACTACTAATATTTAAGATATGCAACCTCTAAACCTAGCCACACACTTTAAGTTCTCTAACCTTTTTCTTTCCTTTATTTACTTATGTTTTGCGACAGGTCTTGCCATGTTGCTATGGATGGACTCAACCACCTGGACTCAAGTGATCTTCTTGCCTCAGCCTTCTAAGTTGGGTCTATAGCAAAGCACCACAAGCAGCTAGGTTCTCTAAACTTTTGATTGTGCCTAATGTAAAGGAATGTGCATTTCTACCTTTTTAGGGTTGAAAAGGTCTCTTTTTTTTGTTCTTTTTGACATCATCCAAGCTCTCTAGCTGAAGTTCATGCAGCGCAGTGCACCCGTGTACGAGGCTGGGTTCACGGAAAGACTGAAGTGTACTACTGTGGCAGCCCGCTTAGAAGGCTGCGGGTGTGCAGATGCTGCCTGTCCTCTTTTGTCAGTGCGGAAGCGACAACAGGGTAATTACGGTAAGAACCGCACGTTATGAAGGGCAAAGCCCCCGGAATAGAGTACGTAGTCAGAAAGTGTATTTCTGCTTGTGATCCGCACTCAGGATTGCTCACGTTTGGAGCGGCTGGGTCCCCTCCTGTCGCTGGTTATCCACGTGCTCACACTGCCGTCCTTCTTCAGCACGGACCTCAGCAAATTCTCTCCCTCACCAACAAAACACCTGCTCTGGTGTGTTTTCCCTCCATCCTTCTGACGAAAGAAAGTCTTATGTCCACCACTTGTCCATCTTGTCTAGTTCTACCTCTGGCTTCCTAATGGCCGTGCACACCCGTGTGTGTGTGCGTGTGTGTGCGTGTGTGAGAGTGAGTGCAGGGGAGGGAGGTCAGTGACACAACAAGGCAGATTTCGGTCACAGCTAATCCACAGGCCCTGGTGTGCGTGTGTCAGGAGGGTCTCGGGAGTTATTTTCCACACCAGAAGCCATGCTGCAGGCCCATTTTCCGCAGCATTAAAACGTTCTATTCTTGTGTCACAGCGCTCTACAGCGGCCTCTCAGAATACGCCTTGACTCCTGCAAACCGAAGCGACTGCGGAGCTCTCCTTTGACTTCCTGCCGTCCTATCGGTGAGGACGTGCCCGGGTTTACATCCGCAGTGTTTTCTTCACATTCTTTCTCTATTACATTAGCAGTTTTCCCACTATTGAAGGCAGTCATGGACTCCAGTGAGCGCACTGTGCTCATAAGTAATCTTTTTCTCCCTCCGCCGTCTTCAGCTTTTCCTCTCCACTGGCTCTTCCTGTTCCCTGTTAAGTATTCTTAGGCCTGTGTGTCCAGCAGCCCCTCTGTCCATTCAGGCCAGCACCAGGGGCTCTGTCCCTACTTCCCCCGGAGTCAGACTTTCCGAAGTGCACCTCCGGCCCCCTGCATTCCACACCCGCACTCTAGGAATCAGCCCTCTCCTGGAATACGCTTCTACAAATCCCATCAACCTGGCTGTGTCTATAGCATTAGCGCGTCTGCTCATAGCCTTCTCTGAAAATTTTTTTTCCCTTGGATGACATGATCCCTTGCAGTCCGGGTTTTCTGACAGCACATCTCTGTGTCCTCTGCAGTTCCCTCTTTCTTTGGGAAATCGCCAACAAATCTATGAATTAAACTGAAAATAAAATATTGGCATCCTCCTCCTCCTCCCTGACACCCTGCAGTAGTTAAAATGAAACCCAGACTCCTAACCATGGCATTTACACGGCTGTGCAGCATCTGGCCTCTGTTTTCATTTCCATCGAGTTTTCAACGCCTTCGTGCAAACCGTAGACTTTAATCATTCTACTCAAGTTCATTTTGGCCTCCTGTCCTCTGCATCCTTTCCTTCTGCGTGGAGGGCTCTGCCCCCTGTTCGTCTTCCTGTGTCCTCCCGGATCTGCAGTCTGACTGTCCCGACAGCTCCAGCCTGTGTTGGGCCGCGCTGTGGGTCCCCACGGCCTGCTGTGCTCCCTGCGATGAGTGTCGGCTCTCCACCTCCCTGTGCGTGGGTGGGGAAGATCTTAGCCTTCCTTGCGTCCCTACTTCCCAGCCACGGGCTGAGGTATGTTCAAAATATAGCTTTGATTCGTGAGAATCCATCGTCAGACCCGGCTAAACGAAAGGAGCTGTCTTTGTTTCTTTCTGTGGGATGTGATGCTTAATACCATCACGGACGGTGACTTTTCCTGATCTACATGGTGAAGAGGCTGTATGACTTTGGTGATTCTTCATGGCCATTCTGGTTAGCATCAGCCACCATTTGCTGTCACACAAAGTAAAATAAGATTCCCTGTCATCCTCCTCCTGTACCGTCCACCGTCACAGTGGGCAGCAGTGCTAATTTAGCAGCTCGGAAAGGAAACCTGCTTTTTTCTCAGTCCCATGTCTTCTGAAATCCTGTCACTATTTTTTCCCCACAAAGTCTTCAAAAGCTCGTTCTTTCCTTCTTTGAATTTCTGCTCCTGCCATCTGTCATGTGCAGTGCTGCAAACTTCCCCTCTGATATTTCTACTTTGGACCTCAGCTGTCAATCCTCAATTCCAGGATGTGAGTTTTCTTATCAACCCAAAGCTTCTCTCTCCAGCTCTCTGCACTCAAATTTTCTTGAGCAGTTTCGTTAACGGCCTAACATTCTGGAAACTTGCTTGCTGGTCCCTCCAGAGGGCCTGGAGCCTAGATAAGTTGATTGTTTTTTATGAGACCATTTGCTGTCGAGATGGGTGGATGCTTAAGCCTCAGAAAATCCAGGGTTGTCATTTTACTGGAAAATGAAGGGAAATCATCCCAACTCATAGTTTATTATAATAAATACTTCAAAGATGAATGCTTTTAACATTCCTTCAGATTTTCTGGAAGTTTTAAATTCGCATTCACTATACTGTTCTCAGGTTTATGTGCTGTGAATGCTTGCTAATAATAATTCACAGACACTGCAGAACAGTGATGAATTTAATAATATATCTTGTAAGGCACATCTGAAATTTACAGAACTTCAATATGCCTTTTAAATATCTCTTCAAATGTGTTCTGCTTTTATTCTAGTATTTAGAAGAAGGGCTTATATCCCCCACATTAACAGATCTTGTGACTGAGTGGTTGTGATGGAATATTATGTGCTTTTCTATCAGTTTAGTTGAAACTCGGAAGTCACACTCAACAAAGGCAAAAAAGGGTGTTTTTTTCAGAAAGATGTTCTCTCTTCAAGGAAAAATAGATCACACTGTGGAAGTGTGGTTCGGATCCATGGCAGCCCTTATACTGATGTGGATCTTCTTTGATACTGCCTCTCTTGCAATTAAAAAATATACTCAGGAAAGCAGAACAGTATCTCTCATAATGTGGGTGTGGCACTTACAGAAAAAATGCCCACCCCACTCTTCCCCATCTGATCAGACTTGGATTGAAGGCACCCAGTTAACTGTCTCTTTTCCTAAAAAAGTGAATAAAGGAAACACATGAGAACTTCAGTACAAGACATTATCTAATTAGCATAATTGGGAAAATCATTATTGGGATATCATTATTGACATATTAAATTGGAAGGCTGATAAAGTAAAAATTTAGGTTCTCCAAGTATGTCCCACTAAGCTGTACATTGAGCTTTAACATAAAATTCAGAATTCTTGCTTAAGTATGTATTAGATACTACATTAAACACTAAAAGTTATTAGAAAAATAACTTATTTAAGATAGAAAAAATAAAAGTTCAAATAAAAATGTACTACCTATAATCTCACTGCCTATGGATAGTTACTTCATATTTTCTATATTTCCTAGCATCTCTCATATATATTATTGCATAATAAGAATGAACGGTCTCCATTGTACTCAGGGTTAGGAGGAACAGTCATTTTTCTAAGTTAAATTTCTCTTTGTACAGTTGGTGGGAAACCCAGTCTCCTCTACTTGGACTAGTTATTTATTAATTTTTTCATTTAATACCCATATATTCCATGTTTTGCTGCTTATCATAAACAATGTGGCTTTTAAGGTCTGCTGTCAACTTGAATGGCTTTGGGACCCATCGAGGGGATTGGTGGAGCACACTTGTGGGTATATTTAGATGAGTCATGGAGGGATGGTTTTGAGTTCTGCATCTGGCATTTCCCTTTCCTCTCTGGTACTGTTCCCCTGCTCTGCTTCCCAGTTGCCATGAACTAAGCAGCTCTCCTCCGACAGGAACCTCTACCATGATGTTGCTGCCTTGGAGCCAGCTGACCATGGACTGAGGCCCCTGAAACTAGGAGACAAATTAACATTCTCCTCCTACAAATTGTGGGTGTCAGGTGTTACGTCCAGCAACAAGAACCCTGACAGATGCAACCACTTGACACATTTTATTCTAGCTTAATTTTCCATATCTAGCTCCACTGGGCTAGATTTTTTTTTTTTGTTTTGTTTTGTTTTTTTTTTTGGTTTTTCTCCGGCACCGGGAACCGAACTCGCGACCTTGCACTTGCCAGGCAGGCGCTTTGCTGCTGAGCTAAATCCCCAGCACCAGCTAAATCCCCAGCACCTGGGCTAGATTTAATTTTTCCTTTTGTTTCCTATTTGTTTCCCCAGCTGGGTTAATTCCTATTTAATTTTTCCTTTTGTTCTCTGCTTTACCTAGTAATATCAAGCAAAACAATTTCTGAGGTCATTATAAAGTCTAACATTAAGATTAATATATTGTCAAAGGATAGTACTAGCTTGCCATAAAAGAAGATAAACTTGAGTTATTTGTAGGAAAATGGGTGCATCTTGAGACCATAATGCTACATAAAGTAAATCAGACACACAAATTTAAATATTGCATAGTTTCTCTTATATGAGAAACCCAAATTACGAATAAAGAACAAATTAAAAGATAGATCATAGGAAGTAGGGAGATAGATCTTTCTCAGATGGGAAGGGAGCCAGGAGATGGGGGAAGCTGGGGAAGGAAAGGGATGAAAAAGGGAACGAGGATGTGTTATGTGCGTGTGTCAACTCCACGGGAGGAATGTAATCACTGTGTGTTATTATGGATTTTATTGTCATTTATTTAACGTTTAAACATCCACTTACTTTGGAATTAACCCAGCTGGGGTTGTGTGTTTTTTTGCCGATGGGTTTTGTGATTCCACTGACTAAAAGTCTATTAGGAATGTTTTTGCACCATATTTGAAATAATGGCTTTGGTCTTGATTGGGTTTTGCAGCAGTAATGTACTGGCTTTGTGAAGAAGCAGCTGGTCAGTGTGATGGTTAACGGCATGTGTCATCTTAGCTAGGCCATGGCAAGTAGACTTGTCTAGACTGCACTGCACTGCTTCACCCCTGTTCAGTGAAGGTATTTTGTAGATTTGATGAACATTTTTCAATCACTTGACTGTCAGTAAAGGAAGTTATCATCAGTAATATAAACAGGCTTCATCCAATCAGTTTAAGGCCTTAAGAGAAAAATCTGAGCTCATCTGGAAACGGAGGAATTCCGCAGGAGCTCCCCACTTGGGGGCCTGCCTGCACATTCAGGTGTGCTAATCTGCACCATCATGGGCGAGTGGTTCCCACAAATGCTGTTTGGAAAATAAACGGATGCAGTGGGCTTTCTTCTGTCCATCTTTTTTATTAGATTAAGAAATGATCCAAATGCAACATGTGTATGTACCAATTCCCCCATGATAAATGCTGCTATTATGTCCCAGAATTTCATGTGAATAAAAATATAAAATTTATTTTTTAAAAGGTAGTATGGCATGGTAGGTAAGAAGATGACACTGAGGATAGAGTGTACTGGCTTTTCTGTGTTTATTATACTACTTGTGAATAATGGCAGTTGTGTCTCCTTTTCTAGTTATTATGTTTTTTTTACTGTTATTCTTGTATTATTGCACTGATTAAAATCATTAGTTACATGATGAATAGTATAAGTACAAAGCATCTTTGTTTTGTTTTCTATCTCAAGGGGAAGCTGTATTTTGCTTTAGCGTTTTCCTTATTAATTTAGTACATATACTAAACTTCAAAAATTGTGGATGGAATTGAAAAATGTCATTTTAGTAAGCTCAGGATGTAAAGAACTTCTTCCATTTAATGGGTTCATGAGATGTCTTTTTTAATCAAAGGAAGCTGTCAAAATATGATCCAATAAGAATATTCTGAATAGAACAAAATTGGATTTCTATTAAGATGAAAGACAAAATTACTTTACAATATTTCTTAATCAAGCTCATTTAAAATTTATATTTTGGTGTTGTTTTATTTACTTAATGTAATATATTAGTGAATGGATATAACTAAGAAAGAACTATAGATATATAAACCCTGGTGTGACAGTTAAGCTGGAAGGTGTCAATTTGATTGGCTTTGGAGCCACTCAGGAACACTCTGCTGAGAGTGCCTGGTTGTCATGGAGGCCTGGCTGTGGATACGACATCTGAGTCCGGGCGCTTTCTTCTCTGGCTCTGTCCCCTTGCTCTGTTCTGACCATCATACACTAAGCAGCTTTGGCCAAACAGGCCTTTCAGCCGTGATGTTCCTGGTGACTGTGGACTGAATCCCCTAAAACTCTTAGTTAAATTGACCTTCTTAAATTGTGGGCAGTGGGCATTGTGTCCCGTATTGTAATCCAAACGTTTAAAGAGCCCTATACTATTGCATTCTCTGTAATCATAATATGTCTGATACAGTTTTCAATTCTGAGCTTTCCAAAATCTTGGTGAAATTTTTGTAGTGAACATTATAATAAGGTTAGAGTTTGTTTCTCTAAAGGCAAAAGAAAGTGAAAGTGGCATGGCTGAAAGGAGCAGGGAAGAAAAATAGCACGCAGATTTGAAATTAACTGACACATGAATTGCATTTCAATGCATGCCTACAATGTATAATGGTTACATAAAATCAGAGTATTGAGCATGTCCGTCACCTTAGACCTTCATTTCTTTGTATTGTGCAATCATTATTGTTTTGTTGTTGTTGTTTTTTTTTTGTTTTTTTCTCCGGTACCAGGAACCGAACTCACGACCTTGCGCTTGCCAGGCAGGCGCTTTTGCCGCTGAGCTAAATCCCCAGCCCCGCAATCATTATTGTTAATCACAGTCACTTTACTGTATAAAACCAGAGGACTCATTCTGGCCTTCCAACTACGCTTCTGTTACACATCATCAACCTCTGTCTATCTACACCTTTCCTGCCCTCCTGAATCCACAGTATTACTTCCCACTTCTATGAGATCAACTTATTTATCTTCTATCTCTGAGGGAGATCATCTTATATTTGTTTTTCCATGCGAGGCTTATTTTACTTAACATAATGTGTTTTTTGCTGCAAGTCACAGATGTTTTGTTTTCCATGGTTCAGTGATACCCCATGGTGTGTGTGTGTGTGTGTGTGTGTGTGTGTGTGTGTGTGTGTGTGTGTCCCCTTCTACATTCCTCTGTTGTTGAATAGCTAGACTGATTTCATATCTTACTTATAGGGAATAGTGATAAATAAATATGGGAATGCAGATGTCTTTTCGGTATACTGATTTATTTTTCCCTGGATATATGTCCAGTGGTGAGATTTTTGAATCATATGATAGTTCTACTTTTTGTTGTGTGAAAAAACTTCGTACTTTTTCCTTAATGGCTACACCAGTTTATAATCCCACCAGCAATGTGTGAGGTTCCCTTTTCTCCTCCTCTCCGCATTTTGCTAGTATTTGTTATTTTCTGTTTTTTTTTTTTTTTTGATAATAGCCATTCTAGCTGGAGTTAATGTGATATAGTATGGTGGATTTGATTTACATTTCTTTGATGAATAGTGATGAACATTTTCATATACTTGGCCATTTGTGTGTATTCTTTTGTAATAAATATATTTAGATCTTTTCACTATTTTTATCCAATAACAATAATAATACTTTATTATTATATTAGCTGTTGAATTGCTTCAGTTCCTTGTATATTATGCATCTTAGTTTCTTGTCAGATGAACAATCTGCAAATATTTCCTCCTATTCTAGAGGCTCTCTTCAAAATGAATATATTTTTTAAACTCAGTAACTGGACTGGCAATATTCATCATCTTAAAAGAGCAGAAGAAAATGATTCAGGGCCCCTGACTTTGGTTGTTCAGAGAAAACAATTAAAGGTTGGTTGTTAAGTCCATGGTGAGAAAAACAAGACTCTTTCTGGGCAGCTAATTTGTGGCCCTTGCTCAGGCACAGCGTTGTAGGTTGTGGGTATATGTTGTGATCTCACTGTCAACAGCCATAACCAGCCAAGGTCAGCTGCAGGGACACAGGCAAACATGATCCACGGAACCAAAGAGGTCAAGTAGGCATTTGAGTACACGGGTCAGGAGATGAGGGAGGACCTGGAGTAGGAGATATTTATATTCCAGTCATGGTGTGGTAGAAGATAAGAAAGTCTAAGGAAGGGAGCAGATGAGGTTGCCTAGGGGGAAAGAAACGAATGAGAAGATAAAACACCTGCAGGTCCAATTTTGGAACTGGATTTTGAAATTCGAGTTCGGGTGACCGGAGAATCTGCGAGGAGGAGGACTGAAAACAAGGCGGCACAGGCGTGACTGGAGTAGGGGTGGGGGAGCGAGGTGAAATGCACCTGAAAAGTCAGGTAGAGCGAGGATTTCCGGTCTTTGGTGGAGGAGGGCTGCAGAGCCGTGTGGTAGGGTACGGCGGGGGGGAGGTCTGCTGGTGCCCACTGACTTGGGATGAAGGGTTCAGCAAGAGACAGAGCAAATGTTCTTCAGAGAAATGTGTCTGAAGTGGATGTAAGAGAGTGGTGGCTTTACATAGGAAGTACTAGAGATGCTACCCCATCTAACGGCAGGGCGACTTTAACAGCCTAGTGACACAGCCGGGAGAGCTGGTTATAAGATGTGTGAGGCTGGCTGTTGATTTGAATGGGTTAGGATGAATGATTGGTTATTTATGTCTCTCTCTCTCTCTCTGTGTGTGTGTGTGTGTGTGTAGGTATGTGTGTGCATGTGTTTTATGTGCGTGTGTGCACTGTTCTTATGGAAGCCATTCCATATTCTTAGTAAATAAGACCTGATGATACGCAGGTCAGTGACGGCTACATGATAAATGCCCCAGAGCACAGTGCAATTAATCTTCCTGAAAGGCTAAAAATTCCTGTCTGTGTTTACCTCATTTGAGGAAAAGCACCAAGACTGCACAAGGACTGATGGAGTGCTCCCTTTGTTCATGTAAAGATGAAGGCTACTGACTGTGATTGTTAGTGAGGTCCTCATTGCCCAACCTGCTTTTTAGTTACTTAGAGAAACAATACAACAAGAGAAATGACTTCGTTCTATGAAGCTTGCCATTCATTTTTTTTTTTTAGGTATGTAAACTATGAGCAGAACAGATCTAACGACTCGTGTCTCTGTGATGCTCCAGCAGTGGGGCCACAGCTGCCTGGGGTCTTGGTGTGCGGCCCTCAGATATGAAGTCCGCAGGAGAGGAGTGGCTCTTATGGGCCCTGCTCTTCTTGAGCCTCCAATCTTCCGTGGAGCCTGTGGTCATGCTGTTGATTAGCAGCTGGCTGTGTGGTCTGTCCTTTCGCAGAATTAGTAACCGGATCTGCCTCAGGGCTAGTCCAGGGTGCTGAACTAGCAGAGAATACGTGATGTGATCCTATATCCCCTCTTGTTCTCAGGGAGGACAATGTCTGCTGTCCTCTACACTGTATGAGCATCTTTGCCCTCACCCCTAAGGGCAGTCGGGGCAGAGTGTCTTCTTTAGGGGCATTGACGAGGTTGCTATGTGTTCACACACTATGCTGGAACGTCGCACAGACCCTCAGAGATGTTCTGGGAGCACCAGGTACAGTGTGCAGACTCGTGTGCAAGAGCTCTTCATGGCTCAGATGTGGTACCCAGCCTCCTTGCGGGGTGGAGAGGACCTTCAGGTTGACTAATTATAGGTGGGTGAAATTATATTTGGTCGGTAGCAGCAGAAATAGTGAGCAAATTGTCCAAATGCTACAGGAAAATTTTAGAAGATAAACAGGCAACCAGCCAAGCAGAGACATTAATGTCGTGCAGCAAGGAAAGGAATGGAGTTATTAGTGGGAGGAAATTCAGGTTCTCTTCTTTCCCTTTTGATCTTGAAGAACACTGAGGGACTTCATTCAGAGAATTCATATCTAGCCTCCCAGCCCTCGACCAATCTGTTGGCTCCTCTGCACAGTGGTAATCTGGAGAAACAAGGCTTGAACTATGGGGCCCTTGGCCGAAAGAGCTAAGGAGTCAGCAGTTGCTGTTGGAGCACGCACAACCATACCCAGCCACATACTGCCTCATTATAGCTGCAATTCAAAAGAAGAAAATTAATTGGAATCAAGTTATAATTATTAGGAAGTTGGGCTGGAGATGAAGAAGAGAAAAAAAAAGTAATGTTAGACTGAGAAGAGTAATAAATTAAATACCGTAAAAATATTTCAGATTTCTAAAAGTGGGTTGCAAAATTAATTCTTTGGCTTATATCTCTACTACTTTAATAAAAGTGGGATTTTCTTTATGCTAATATCATTAGTTTGAAGGTATTGTTTTTGATTCTCCAGAATCTGTGTTAGCAATCAATCCAACTGCCTTTCAGGTCTTATATAAGGTTTTTCAGTTTTCAAAAAAATCTCATTTTTTAGTTTCAAGTGGCATGATCTCCCCCAAGGAATGAATGATAAAAGGGACCAATAATGATAGTGGGAGGTTATGAAGTTTAGGGAGCTGTGTGGCTACAGGGAGACTCCTGGAGAGTGACTCTCTTCACCCCATCCTGCAGTAGATATCAGAACTGTTTCAACACTTTCTTGCATCTTGTAAGGTAGACAGAGATCTATGCAACAGTCGAGGGGCTCAGACTGCATAACACAGTACTGGAAGGCTGGGCGAACCCCTGGGTGTGCAAGGAGAGAACCCTGGCAGAACCCCTGCCCTCAGCATCATCACCTTGCCAAGTGTTCTCAGGTGGAACCCGAGAGACCTGAGAACTACATCTCTATGCAACGTTATCTCTTGCTTTAATTAAAACACTTTAAAAAAATACACTTATGAAAATCTCCTTCATAACCTCTTACTTTACATCAACGCCATAATTTTCTTGTGTAGGTACAAAGTAATTTGTTTATGTAAAACACTGACTGCATGTCAGTGTTTGCCTCTAGCTACTACAGAAAACGATCCCATGTTATCGCATTATTGTGTATGTATTGTTGCTTACCTTTAAGATATTTTAAAGTTAATATAGTTTATAAAATATTTTCAGTGACTGACGCCATGCTTGTGTGACTGAAAGTGAAAAGTAAAAGTATCTCTTTTGGTAGATGTTAGAAACCCAAAGCAAGGGGGGCACCAGATCTTGGATCCAGGCCACATTGATTGGCTTCCATGTATCTTCTCAATAAAACATTAGAAAGCCCCAAATTGTATCTTCCAGACTCCTTTGTAGCCATAACTCTGGGTTTCAATTATTTTCTGGAAAACTGATACACCTGTGAAAGATTTAGAAGGCAGAAGCCAACTTCCTGCTGCTACTACAGCCAGCAAGCAGTCCAGAAACATTAATATTTATAAGCCACTGCAAACATTTATCTCTCTTTCAAAAGTAATACACTTACACTAGGTTTCAAAATTTATTTATATAGCATTAATTCCTTGACTTTTCTCTTTCCTCTGAGTTACAGTGTTTGAAATTTATGGTAAAATAGTTGTGCCTTTTTCTTGCTAGGAGCACTGATGGGTGTTTTGCTTTACTATTTTTAAAAATATATTGCCATTAATTATGTTTTGGCCCCTTTCACTGGGCTTTGGAGAGGAAAGCTTGTGTTCTCTTCATCTCGTCTTCTTGCCGTGCTGTACTACCTCCTGAGCACATTCAGGCTTAATGGGTAGGTCCTGTGCCAAGGAAAAAATCCAAATTCTTGGCTCCTCTGGTCCTCAAATCTGGAACCACCAAACCTAGAGGATGAGCTCTTCCATCTCACAGCCCCTTTTATCCCAGACCATTAACAGACAACAGCTGAGGCAACACAAATACACAGAGGTTTAACCACATTGTTATGGTTTATCTCTAGATGTCTCCCCAAAGCCTCATGTGCTCATAGGTGAGGCTTTGGGGAGATGACTGGGTCATATGTGTATGATACTTAACACTGGAGTAGACTACTAATGAATTTATAACTAAATACTTAATAATTAATGGCAATATATTTTTAAAAATAGGGGAGATGACCCAGTCATCTCCCCAAAGCCTAAATGTGATGTTGGGAAGTGAAGCCTGGTCAGAGGGAGTGGCCCCTGGAGTGTGACTCAGGGCAGGGTGGTGTCTATCGCCCTCCTCCTCCCTTGATCTCTCTGCTTCCTGCTGCCCTGCCATGAGCTGTTTATCATCTGCCAGGCCGCCTTGCCCTGGAGCAAGCTGAGTATGGACTGAAACCTTAAAAGTGTGATCCAAAATAAACCTCTCCTGTCTTACATTGTGGGTGTTGAGTATTGTGTCTCAGTGATGAAGCAATGAAGATACACCCTGACCATGCTGTGAGGTATTAGACATCTGTGGTACTTATCAGGCTTGATAACATCCTTTTGAATCCACACAACTCTGCCTCATTTTGATTATATTCTTTTCTTTTTTTTTCCTATTTTGTACCCTTACTCAAACAACCTCAGTCTTCATCCATGCCAGAGTATGGACTTCACTATCTACTTGCTAGTCACTCTTCCTTTACGTTATTTGTAGCTTTTCATAAATAATGTGATTATTAAAGGTGGGTGTAAGCATGGGGCTGGAGTGGGGAGAACTATCACTGGGAATAGTGCCCGAAGAGTTCTGTGCCAAACAAGGACTCTCTTGTATTTGGCAGAAACTCACCCGTGTCATTGGCTCCTCCCACCTATACATTCACAATACTTAGGAACTCGGCAGTATCCTAATTTAATTTGATGATTTTAACATCCCCCAAGTTGACTAATTGAACATATAGAATATTTCCAGATAGATCAGATACACCTATCAGTTTTTGTAACAAATTTCTATCTTGTAATTCTTGTAGGCTTCTTTATGGTAAATAATAAATAACATATAACTACTTATCAGTATTCAAACATGTCAAAAATATGAACATATGTGAAAATTTAAAAAAAAACTTTTTTGATCACTGATCAGCACAAATTAACATTTTTCTTATTGAATTCTTATTTTCATACTCTGCTTACATCTTCCCATGTTGTTATACTCAATTTATTAAAATTGAGATGCAGACTGAGAATAGGTTAATAATAATGATTTAAAGGATTGTCAACAGTTAAAAAATTAACAGCAATTTGCAGTTCACATATTCATCACTAAGTAATCTGACAGAGTTCTTTTTCTCTATCACAAGGACTACTGCAAAGGGAATTCTTGAATTAACAGAAGAAACCTCATGAATAATGACAAACAGGTATCTTGTGATACAGAGCACAGCCGTGAAGACTGGTGGCCTTGAATATAAAATCCTCTTTCTGTAAGTTCTGTGTGTTTCAGAGTCAGCTCTCAAAACTGAATAGCATTTGTGCTTTTCTCTGTGGAGATCAGATATTTCATGAACTCAAGGACCTGACTAATCATCGGTGAATACCAAGAACTCTGCAGAAATAATAGAAATAAATCCTCATGAGGAGCAAAACACATAGATCTAGGTGCAGCCTTTAAGGACAAAGGCTGAAATATTTCATTACATTTAGAAAGAACCGTTGCTCGAAATCTCATATTAAGATGTGTTCATTCAGGTGCCGAGAGCAGGCCTTGATGGATTGCAGCACAAAGAGGGAGGGAGGAGAGGAAGGCACAGGGCTACATGTGTTTCCAAACTCATTTCACCTGTAAAGGGGAGACTATCGATTCCATTCATCTCACTTAGCTGAGAGTCTGACTTAAGAAAAATTCAAGTTCATTGACATCAACCCTAAAGATGACAGGAATGTACTGAGAGCCGAAAGAAAAGGGAGAGGGAAAATGATAAATGTAACTTTATTAAGAAAATTTAAAAACACTATTTTTCTTCATGAGGCAGCAGCAAAGGAGCCACGGATTCTCGCTGCATCTTTAATGCACAGTGACCTTTATGACATTTGTGATCTATTGGCTTTAAATTGTGTTTGCACAGCTACATTTCTCAAGAACAGTCCGGACACACAAGTCCACAGGATGGCAGAACACCAGGCACCCGGAGGTGCTTGTTTCATAGGTGTGTGTGTTCTGACTTGGAAAATAATAGGCCTTATAAAACAAATGCAATCCATAGGATATTTCACTTTCACACTTACTAAGTGTAGTCTTTTCACTTGCTGAATGCTACTACTCTTCTATTATTTTATCATCCTTTTAAATTAAACTAAGTTTTTTAACCAAGGAAAGTATCATCTTGGTTGCTTCTGAATATTAATATATTCCTGTGGTGGTAACTGGGTATATATTTGTTGTCTGCTACATGTAATTTATTATACTAGTTAGCATGGGGGACATAAAGGTCAATCAAGTTTAGAAAGTGTCTTTAAGTAAGCAATTACCACAAAATATCGCCTTATTTTAAGACCCGGCACTGCGTTTTAGGTGAGATTATGTCCCTAAGACTGGAAGGCAGGTTCTTTCCTTGGAAGGCCAGAGCTAGTGTTTTGGTGCATGATCCACTGCCCAGGCAAGACAGGATTCACTCTGGAAAGCAGAAAAGATCAGGTAGATCTCTTAGGAGCCTTTTGGGAATCCAGGACTATAAGAATGCCATGCAATTAATTCACTGGGAAGAAGGGGAACTCCCAAGTGGATTATTAGTGTCCTGCCTTCACTTTTTGTTCAGTATACGGAAGGCACCAAGGTGATTTCTGTCATCACCTCTGGGACCAGAAGTGGGGAGTCAGACACCCACTGGACCCTCGAGAGAGAGGAGTAGTTATGCTTGAGAATGGTGGACAAGTTCCTTCAGAGACTCACTTGCAAGCAGCCCATTGGAGCAAGTTATTTTATCTTTTCATAATTGTTTGTGGACCACAGGAAATAAATTGAGCCAGAGAACATGCTTCCTAATTTGATTTAAATTCTTTTGATTGATTTTGTACCGATATTTGTAAAGAGACAAAGGCCGAACTCTGCTAAGTAGTTAAGAATGGCTGGGGTCGTGGAGTTACTGTCTTTAGCAATTTTGTGCAAAGTAATCAGCAAAGGCTACGGGCAGTGAGTGCCCAGTGAGGGAGGTGTGGATGGCTAGGAGTTCGAGAAGGGAGTGAAACTTCCTAAGTACAACAACCCGAGTCCAGGCTACTTTCCATTTTGTGGCCTTAGGAATTGCTTAGAGGGAAAAGGCAACCATTCTCACTGGACAGGATAAATAAGCTGAAGGCATTTTATACTCTAATGGAACCAAGAAGGGCAGCAAAAATTGCTTACTTTTAGATCAGCCTTCATCCTCAGGGCCATTGGGGAGCACTAATAACTACCAGGGATGTGGAGGAGTTCTGCTTTCCCATCGGGTTTCCTAGAGGCGTGGTACCCAGCCCGAAAGAATTCAGCTCACATAGGTTTGGGTTCAGCTAGAGACTTGGTGTTTTTAATTTGCATTTCAGATGAGAAGACTATTAGTTCTAAAATAAGCCGTGACAGATTATGGTTGAAATATATGAAAACAGGAGTAACACTTATTTCCAATGTATGATTACGGTTGCCTTTTTTTGTCATTTTCCCTTGAAATTTCTACCTAACATATAAATCATAGGTGTTTTTGAGATACTTGCTATTTTGTTTTTCAGCAGTTCAAACACCAGTCGAGCCCAAGGCTAAACTGTCTGAAATGAAGCTCAGCTAGGTAACTGGGTGCTGGAAAATATCCTGCATTAAGTTTATCCAAATTTGGGGGAGTTGGAGGAACTTCCAGGAAAACATTCAAAGGGAAAAACAAAATAGGCATTTACTAGTTAACTGTAAAATTCAAAAGCGGACTGTTGTTTTCCTCTAAAGGACTGGTGGCCCAGAACATCCTGAGGCACAGGAGTACCCTTACCAAGAACTGAACAAGACGCCAGCTGCTTTGTATGGCTGAGAGGTCATTTAATTGGACAAGCAGATATTACGACATACTAAAGAAAAAGCAAAGTGTGTGTATAATCTCTCTTTTCAATGGAACTTCACTTTGCTTCAGTTACTTCTCTTCTGACTGCTATTCTTTAAGGCAATTTGAACAATATTTTTCTGCAGTTTCCATGAGACCTGTTTTGTTAGGAAGTGTTTTGTTAATTTAGCGTCAGTGTCAAAAGAGAAAATCTATAGTTTGAATACTCCGAAACTGATTTGTTACCATTCACATTTTCCAGCAATTGTGTCTTTTATTCTTTCCCCTGAGCTTTTCCGTTCTGCACGGTTTTAACAGAAAGAACTTCTGCTGTTTCATTTGTAAAACTTTCCACTTCTTTTTCAAATCGTACTTGCTGAAAGCCTTGTTGTGGGCTATAAAACTAATCCGAAAAAGTCGACAGAGATTTCACACAGAAAATGACTGAGATCTTAACAATTTTGTTCCGGGAAAATAGCTCCTTCAGGTAATGGTGTGACTATTTGCACGTTTGGAGAAATCCCTTTGTCTCATTTTCAAACTAACTTTGAGAGGAGATGTTTCTTCAGAAGTGATTCTAGGGGCTGTATGAAAATTCTTTTCAGTTCATGAAATGCGCTTTCTCTGTCCTTCATGTTGAGAATCAAAGCTGGTTTCATTAACTCTTTTTCTATGCTGTGCATCATTTTTCTATTGGAGAAAAACTGCTCCCAGACCCTAGCAAATAAGAATTGACTATTCATGACCCTTGGAATAGTAAGTGAGATTCTTAGGGAAGTAAAACTTTGTGAAAAGAGTTCTAAGGTATTTATCCTCTTCCTACATTAAAGTGAGTTGAAGCACAATTTACTGAATCCCTATTTTTCAGTCCTTTGTTTTAGAATATAGGGCTCTCAAACGGATCTAGCCTCAGGTGGAAAAAGGTATTAGAGAAATGCTGTGCTTTAAATCCCTACTGTACTCAGACGTTCTTTCCTAGTAGCTGTGGAAGAGCAGTGCTGTTTGAGTAGCAGAATATGCTACCATAATTTATCATTTTCACGCTTGCTTTAGCTACAGTGGAATAGATTAAAAGTGATCATTCCATTATGGTTCTGTAGGGCATGGCTGGTGATACTAGTGTGAGTAGGGAAAAATGGCAGTTCTTTAAAAGAAATTAAAAACTCCAACCCCAGTTCCATGTATTCTGTTCCCTGGAGGAAGTCAACGAGTTAGGGGAGTGGGTGATGAAACCAAGTGCTAGCAATGCGTGGAGAATCATCAAGATGAGGAAGCAAGCTCCCAGACACGCCACCCTCTCACTTACTGCCTTGCCAGCTGCAACCTGGACACAGCCCGTGTGCGTGTATTGTGCCCTCTGAAGTGCCCTGTATGATGTCTTGGGTTCAGAGAGGGAAACGTGTGTTAGATTAAATGTGTATATTGGTAGGTCCAAGTTTTTGGAAAACCAAATATGTCAAATTAAAAGTATTATCCAGTCACTGAACATAGATCTACCATAAGATGCAGCTATTCTACTTTTAGATATACAGCTAAAGGAAATGAAATCGGCATGCCCAGGAGGTGCCTGCATGTGAATAGTTACTGCAGCATTGTTGGCAGTAATTAAGACATGGAATCACCCTAAGCGCCCATCCCAGATGACTGCATAAAGAAAATGTGCTATATGTACCCAGGGGAGTATTACTGAGGCATAAAGGATGACCCCGTCCTTCGCAATCAAGTGGGTGTAAGTGAAGTCGTTAGTTAAGTGAAATAATCCAGACACAGAAAGATGCTCACCGCATGCTCTCTGTCACTTGTGGAAGTGAAAAACAGTTCGCTGCAAGTAGAATAATGATGCCAGAGGCTAGGAAGGGTGCAGGTCGGAGGGCAGGGACAGTGCCCACCACATGCAAGATGTAAGAACCACGCTGAACCCCAGTAGCATGTGGTAATAAAAAATATATAATATTAAATAAATAAATAACATAAAATATTCTTCCCTCTTCTCTTTGCCCTTCTCTTCCTCTTCCTCTCCTTGGCAGTACTGGGGATCGAATGCAGGGACTTTGCACTGATCTGCATCCCCAGCCTTTGAAATTTTTTTTTGGGACACAGTCTTCCTAAACCATGAAGTTGCCCAGGATGAGCTTGAACTTGTGATCCTTCTGCCTCAGTCTCCATGTGCTAGGATTGCAGGTGTGCACCACCACACCTGGGATCTTTGCTTGTTAGTGACACTAAGGGCCTGAATTGCTTCTTGTCTCCTACTTAGGACTGAAAGTTATTTATTTAATAATCTATCTATCTATCTATCTATCTATCTATCTATCTGAGCATTGTCAGAGAAAAATGCAGAACATTATCTTCAACCTCCTAGGAAAGGAAAGCATGCTCTAGGAATTGTTCATTCAATGAAATTTTTGTTCAGAGCTAAAACAGCAAGCAAACATTTCCAGACATGTAAAAATTTAGAAACTATAGCAACACAAATTCTTTTTATAAAAACAAAATCCAACCAAAGAAATCAAACTTACTAGGAAATAATTGAAAAACAGTGTAGAAAGAGACTGGTAGTAAGAATTAAATGATCTCAATAAATAACGACTGTAGAATTTACGGTTACATCAGACAGTGTAAACATTCTAGATCTTGACAACACGGGAAGAATAACTTGATGAACAAAATTGGAAACGAAGTGGATTTCTGAGGGGAAAATATACTGCTTATGTGTGATGTTAAGCACTAGAAGAACAGATCATGCTATCCGTATTACCAGAAAAAAATGTAAATGGAAAAATAAAACAAATACTCTGCAAACACGACCACACATTCCAGCATCTAAAGAAGCCAAAGACAGCGAGGGAACATAACCCTGGAAGGAAGAGGAGGAACTAAGATTAACACTCCTGTAGTAGCAGAGCAGCCTCAGACGGTATAAGAACAACGATGTATATTCATAAGAGAAACAATTGGAGTAAAAACGCCAGACTGAGTAAACGCATAGAAGGCTAAGTAACCTAATAAAGTAGATAAGTTCAAACAATATGTCATGAATTCTGTGATGGCAGAGAGAGGATGCAAGGGCAAGAAGGACAGACTGAGACAGACAGACGGGTGGACAGAGGCTCACAGAAGCATTGGGGATGAGAGTCACGGTTGACCGTGCGTGAAGAACAACAAAAACCTTTCATAATTTCCAAAATGAAGAAGTGCTATAAATCCTATTTTCTGAACTCAAAAACCAATAACATAAAACCAGAAAACCCACTCTTTTCCATATGAAAATTTATAAAGGAAAACAATTGTTTTCATTCAAATAGTCTTTTAGCTAAAGGAAAATTAAAGCATTATAGGTGATTATTTAGAGGATAGAAATAAGGACAACTCACACAGACTCAAATCTCAGGAACTGTCCTAAAATCAAGCTTTGAGAGTCATACCCTGGGCACTCACACACCAAAAAAGAAAGACTTTTCTATGAACTAAGCATGGTGTTCTGAACAAACAAACAAAACATAAGCCAAAGACAAATAAAAAGAGAAGAAATATAAACATAAAAATCACAAGTCAATGAATAGGAGTACAGAATAGCATAAGAAATAGTTAATACCCAAGCAAGATTTTTGAGTAAACAAAGAAAAGATAAATTACTGTCTCAATGAATCACAATATAAGAAGAAAAATTAAAGAACAAAAATTAGAAGTGAAAATAAGACATTCATCCAGTTATTCACAATTAACATTAGTTGACTGCATAAATATGCAAATGCCATTTTATAGGTTATTTTTTGGTAATTACTCAAATAGATATTAACTAGGTTAAATTTGGCTTGCTAATTGAATTTGGATTTCCATTTATTTATTTAGAGACAAGGTCCTGCTGTGTAGTCCAGACTGGCCTTGAACTCATTATCGTACCCTGGGGTAACCTCAAACACCTGGCGATCCTCCTGCCTCAGCCTCCGAGTGCTGGGATTACGGGCACACGCCAACACCCCAGCTCCCTTTTTATCTTTATTCAGAATGATTTTTATGTGCTCTCCTCACACAGCACTGCACGAATTTAGAATCTGTTATACTAATGCTGTTATTGTTTTCTTCATAACTTAAACTAGTCGGTTCTCACATGGTCTCCTGTCTAAAGGTGAATGGTGGCACTCACCTTCAAATTTGTTTTGCTGTCTTTAAAACAGTAGTAGCCGCTGTACGAATTTTCTTTCCATAAAATGGCTCTGCTTGTCTTCTTGATACCAAATTTAGCACCATATAACAGTACCAAGTTGTTACTTCTTAAAGGTCCACGGGTTGACTGGCACACTGGTCTGGGCTCATTGGAGCCGCCTTCTACCATGGCCCTCAGGGTTGGCTGGGGAAGCTGACCTCGGAGGCTTGGACCTGGATCCATTCACACTTAGCCCCATGTGTCTCACAGCCCGCTGGCTGGTGAGCCCAGCACACACTCCCTGTGGCATGGGTGTGCAAGAGAAGGCAGACATGGAGGAACACTCTTCCAAGCTTCCCTTGCACTGTTTGTCGCACACCTGTTCCCAAAGCAAAGACCAGGCTCAGAGTCAGGGGGAAGATCATTAACACAGCCGTCCCCTTTAGACGCAGAGACGTGGTCAAAAGTCAGGGTTGTTAGTGGAACTGGTTCACCACAGATTTCCTGGCCAGCCCTGAGTACAGAGATTATTACACAGGGAGAGTGTTCAAAGGCAGTAACAGACCTGTGAATGTTTTGCATGTGCATTTCTAACTTAAGAAGAGTAATTAAAGTTTTACAGCAGAGTGGCAGAAGGAAGTAGATATTCTTGGACACACTATGGATATAAAATATTCAAAGTAGAGAATTAAAATTATAAAATTGACGTGAGTGACAAAAATCCAATTTTGACCTTAAATTGGTATAGCAAAAGTAATAAAAAAAGTACACATTTGACATTAATAAATTGGTCACTGTAGAGGTGGGAAGGCAGCTACTATGGTTAATTTGATGGAAAATGAATCCCAAGATAAAGGAAATAAGCCAGCAATTAAAACTGATGTACTGCTTATTCATTATTTTAAAATTTTTATTCTTCATTGTTTCCTCCTAAAGCATGATGAAATAGTATTTTAAAAAATCTGAGTATGTCTTTTATTAAAGTTTGACTGTCAAAGATAGAATATGTTTATAACCAAAATAATAACTATTGTATTATACAGATTAAAATTTTAGATTTAAAAATATATGCTCCAGTGGCTTTTTAAACGATTCTTTTTCCTATGTGCTTCCTAAAAATATGATTGCCCTCTGGGGATTAATCCTCTGGTTATGTGGTCTTCTTACTGTTTATTAAACCGAGGTCGCTCCTTCAGCTGAGATTCTCTTAGTTCACTGGTGGTAGAGAGAAAAGAAGAAACAATATGAAAATCACAGAAGTTTCTTGTATCTCTTGCCTCTAATACCGTAGTAATTAAATGGAGGTTACGGGACTTTTATGCAGAGAGTAAACTTTAATCTCAAAATAACAACATCTTCCCCTACCAAATGACCCAAAGACAGATTATACACATACTTTTAAAATAAAAGAAAGGCTGGTGATGTAGCTCAGTGGCAGAGTCCTAGCAGGTGAAAAAGTGGTCCTGGGTGCCAACCCTAGCATTGCAAAAATAAATGAATAAACTGAAAATACATACATAAATGCGTACATACAAATGTGAGTGTCAAATTTTAAAACATTTAAATACGCCATGTTATTTTCTTATACACAACCCTAACCTAGGTATTCACTAATTTCTTCTAGAATATGGACCTCTGTATAGAAGTGAATCAGTCAGCTTTCTTACTGCTGGAGTAAAATACTTGAAACACACAACTTAAAGGTGGAGAGGTTCATTCTGGGTGACAGTTCTGGGGTTTCAGTCCCTGGTTGGTTGGCTCCAAGCAGAAGCAGCATGGGGGCAGGGTATGGCAAAGGAAAACTCTCAATTCCTGACCCCTGGGAAGCAGAACACAGGAAAAGAGTGCTAGGGACAGACCACCGCGAAACGCGTGCTGCCCCAGTGAGCACCTACTCCACTGGTCCCCCTTGTGTCAGCACATTGAGAACATCAGTGGATTAATCCAGTCAAGCTGACACTTAAGATTAACTTGCTGAGTTAAGTTAAGGTTGGCTCTGGAGTATTTATACAATTTAGAAAAATTCCCTTAGAGAAATGATAGCATAATGTTATTATATATGGTATGAAATTTTTAATTTCTCCTTGTGCTTATTAAAAACTATGCAGGGAACATATTCATGTACTGCAGTAGAAAAATACACTATAACTGAGAAATTCATATTAGAATGACTACACACTCACTTTATTCAACATGATTAATGTATATAAGTTTGACTCTAAAATGTTGACACATTTAGGAAATTAGAAGAAAAAGCCACTTTGTCCTTACCCCAGATATAACTTGATTTTTTCTCCTGTTCTTTCTGTTGTTGATAGTTCATAATTTAAATTTTTTTTTTAAGTTTCTAATGTTTCCAAGAATAAATACACACCCTTGGACATTAACTCTCTGCCAGTTTGTAGATGAAGTTGAAAATTTAATTGTTCCTTTTCATTAAACTGTAATGCACAGTTTCAGAGTCTGAGTGTTTGTGTCAGGCTCAGCGTCCCTTTAATCTGTGAAGGGTAGTGAAAGCGTAACTTCGAAGACAAGTTTGTAATCAGACGTTTTAGAAAAATGTGCGCATCTTTACTGCGTGACAAAAACCAGATAATAAAAGTACAGTTTTGTTTCAAAATGGCACCACACCTGATAGTCACAATTTTATAGCGGTCTCTTTCTCTTTGAAACTAGGACAGGGAAGCCTGTTTCTCACAAACCGTTTGATATTTCAGGGAACAACACATCAGACTTACACACAAGCCTCGAGCGAGCACTGCTAAGCTGACAAAGCCCCAGTGTGTGTTTCTTCATGCTTGTTCTTGTATCACATCACCTCAATTAAATATTTCCCTCAGTCATAAAAAGTCTCTGAAACTGAGATTTAACAAAATTATTCTAAACTATCACATTGCATTCATTTGTGGAACTAGCTCATCTATTTATGTCATTAATATTCTATTCATATTGAAATAGCTTATTAAATAGTTTAGAGCATAAATGTTTTATAACTAAAATACCTTATCTTTTAAAGCTTTATGGATATTAATGTACTTTGAAGTAAAAGTGAGGTTAGACAGGGAGGGACACTTTTTTATGTATAATATTTTCCTAAAATTTTTCAAAATTGGAAGCTATTGAATTATACATATTAGAATAATTAAAAAGACTAGGAAATGGACATTCATGCTTCAATTTCAGTTTTTCTCCTTCAAGGATAATTTACATAGAATGCATTTGTGTAACTTTTGCTTCTCTGTGTTGTCAGATAAGCAACATTTATGTAAGTTGTAGATAAGTACCACAGCAAAAGACAGAACAGAAAGGCAGAGATATGTCACCTTAAAGAAATACTTATTTTCTTCATGAGACCAGAAAAATCAATTCAACAGCATCCCACACCCCTTACTAGTTATTGATCTCAAATTTATTGAAAAATGACTGATTATTCAAAATGGTTTGTCCAAAGTAGTGAGTGTAATATGTTACAGCCTCAAGGTGTTTGGGAATGGAGGTCTTCTTGGTAGAAACAGCTATTTATTCCAAAGGACAGGGCCATGAGCAGGTCTCAAACTTCAGTGTTCAGTGGAACCAAGTTGGGGCTTATGAAAACACACGGTTCCACACTTTGAGAATCATTGCTTCATCGTCATTATAATGCTTTTTTATTAAGACACTTTTCTCTCATTTTTCCCTTAAAAAAAATACGGTACTGACACCTAAGGTTCCTAATTCCCTGCTCCTTAATATCTTATTTAATTTACATTAGTTCATAATTTTTATGTGTCCTATGTTTTTGCTTCTGATCCTGATTATTTCGTTTTCCTTAAAGCTCTTTGGAAATTGCAGCAAGAGCTGCTTCATATTTTTCTCAGTTCCTTTTACCCAGCATGTGTTCAATGACCACTGCTTGAATGAATGCTTGATGATCTAAGGAAAAACCATCACCTTGTCAAAGTTCTTTTTTCTTAAAATTGCTTATGAATGAAAATAAAAGTCAACAGCGGAAGCCGTTCGCTAAAGGCCACTGTGATTCTGCAGCCTGGAGCGGGCCTCTGGGCTGATCACAGCTTTAAAACCGTGGACCCTCCGTCCAGGCAGAGATGCCCGCCTGCACCCTTCTCTGGGGCTGACCCCAGGTCATCACCACTCTATGTGAACATGGTCCTTCCCTGGTGACCCTTCCTGCGGAGAGGACCTCCATGGTGACTCTCCAGCTGGCCCCTCTACTGCTGACTTCTGCTCACAGCACAGCCAGTCCACAGGACCTCCAGGGAGCAGAGGGTCTTTGTTTCACTCAGTGACTGAACATGCTGGCAGGTCAGGGGCTTGGAGGAAAATGAAATATGTCAGCAAATGGTAACCTAGTGAGGGCGCTGGTAGAAAAAAAAATGTTAAGCCTTTGTGAAAATAAATCTATTAAAGCCTCTCGCACCTAACTCCCTCAGGATGTCCTCAGAATGAAAGTGAAAATATCAAACATCACAGTAATGGTATTTTGTATTAATCAAGGTCTTTGAGAAAAGAAGCTCTCATAATCAAAAAACATTGTCCAGGTAGATTTTTGAGAGATTTTCTTTCTTTTTTTGTCTTATAAATTATTACATTCATAAGAATTTAATTTTGTATGTATGTATATACAGGATAGCTAACATAGTTGTTCTACTGTCTTCTATTTCTTTCCTGAAAAGGTCAATGAGTCCTTGACTGATCAATATTGCATGTCTCTATGTGTTCTCATGAGAAACCACTTTGAAGATATCAATATGTAATACAAGAAGCATTGTTAATTTCCTACCACTTTGTAACTCTGTATTGTCTGTACTGTTCTTTTGCTATTTTGTAAGAGGTTATCTGTCTGTTAATGTTTTCCTCCTTTTATTTTTTTAAAAAAAAAGTAGACAAAGGAGTTTTCCAAGCTAACCCATCTATGGCAAGTCCTTCTAATTAGCACACATCAGTTAAATGGTGGGAACTCCGCCTTGAGTTGTCCTGGTGACCACAGGTCTTCACACTCCTGTGTGACTCCTGAGGAGAGCTCAGGAGCAGAAATGCCAGCTGCTCCGGTGAAGTATCAGACTTGAAACCAAGGTGTGCACACCTGCTAGGCGGCATTAGCAAGAGCAAGTGAGAGTGCTGTAAAAGCGGAGATCTTTCAAATCTCCACCCACCCGTGTTTTGCCTCTCTCTGATGGTTTGGGGGTTTTACTCTTTATTCAGAAGGGCTTACTTCTCCTGCAAACTGAACCAGCAATTCTTTCTGTCTACATCAACACCTTAATTCTTCCTCTTAGTGAAATTGATGGTGACTAGGTGATTCTTCTCAGTTTTCATAATTATTCTTCAGACTTTTGACTAGCCTAATGCAAGCAACAAAAAAATTGAAAGTTGGCAGGATAATACAGCGGAAAAAATATCAAGAATCAAATGCATTTATTCATTCATATTTTCATCTGGTCAAAAATAATTTTTTAAGTATTTAGTATATATAGACTGATATCCAAAGATACGGCACTAAGCAGTATATCTAGAAGGTAACGAGCAGGTAAGGGAGAAGGTGGAATATAAAAGAAAGAGAAGGGCAATCTGCAATTTGCACATTTTCAATTGAGTTCAATAGATCAACTTCTTTTCCCTTGCTTACGTTTTGCCACATACTGTTACCTTTCTCTTTCTAGTCCTGAGGTCTGTGTTTCCAGGAAATATTGATGTGTTCAATGACAGCTTTATGTTTTAGTAGTTGAGTTAAGAAGGCAAATGTTGCTTTAAAATTAACTCAAGTTTAGGGGCTGGGGATTTAGCTCAGTGGCAAAGCGCTTGCCTGGCAAGCGCCAGGTCGTGAGTTCGATTCCTGGTATCGGAAGAAAAGACAAAAAAAAAAAAAAAAGATAAAATTAACTGAAGTTTGGATGTAATTCACTTGAATGGATTTAGCAGTTGAGACTGGACTGATTACATGATTCGGTTAACTGATCAGACACTGAAAAATAATTTATTGTGCATTATTTTTCTAAAACAATAGAAACTGTGAACTATTTAGTTAGTTGTCTCACTGGTATATTTTACAGTCTGTGATAATACATGCAGAACAATTAAGCATACCTCATCGTATAGAATAAACATAGCTCAGGAACAACTTACGATATCCCTGAAGTTGAGGATCAAAAAGACCAGGGAGCATACTTTCTCATAATTTATGTTAATTTAACAACTCGAAAGTCTCTGATTAACACTGCAGGGGCATGCTGATTTTAACATTTCTCATCCCAAAAAGTAGTCATCATTTGATACACACTCCTCTAGAACGAAATTTTCTAAAGGGTTTCCTGGAGCTTTACAAGAGATGAACTGATCTTACAAATGTGCAAAGTGAAATTCCCTGGGTTTGGAGAAATTCTATGTAAAGAATGGTATGAGCAGGTTTTGTTTGTTGTGGTTGTTACTTAGCAGTCATGGGTATTTTGTGTGGTGCAGGAATCATCTCTTCCCTTGTTGAGAGTGAGAACTCATAACCTATATGGGAAAGTGGCCAGTTCCTTTGATTCGTCTGTGTTGAGGGTATGTGGTCTAGGGATGCTGGAAGGACAGTCCCTCAGGCTGGCCCTGGAGAATCAAGAGGCGGTGCTGGGAGCTGCCTGTGGAAAGGGCCATGAGTGGGAAACTGAGGTGCTGGCGAGAGCTGAGGATATCGCAGTGCATTTGGAAGAAGGCTCAGTGGGTGAGACCCTGGCAGAGGACCCCTGGGAGCCTTGTCCAGACTCCTGACCCATAGCAGAGGGGACATGGAAAATGTGTGCTGTTGTCAGCTGCTAAGTTTGTGGTCATTTGTTACACGGAAGTGGAAGGTGCCATGGACGGGGTCTTATGTAGTATTTTCTGGTTATTGAAGAGAGTAGTAAAATATGCTTGTCCAAAGAAATCACTGAATTACAACTGTTTTTCCACATGCCAAAGAACACAAATCAAATAGTACAGTTACCTGAAGTCTTATAAATAAAATGTTTCTGTAACCAGGAGCCAGAGAAGCAAATAAAACAACCTCAACTGCTCTCCCCACGGCTCCCCTGGTCACTGTTTCCATGCCCCTGGGAGGAGAGCCAGTGTCCTGACTCTTTTTTTCTTTGAAATTAAAAAAAGGGGATTAGTCGCTGTTTATAGCACACAGTGATTGCGTTCAGCATGCGGGTGCTGTGCACCACGCAGCTTCCTTGTTTGTCCGTTGCTTCTCCCTCTGCCCCCTGCTCTTATCACCTTTTCTTTTGTAGAAGATCTTCCCTCTGTCTTGGTTATTTTTTTGTTGTTGTTGAGACAAAATACCCAAGGCCCAAAATGAAGGAGGGAAAGGTTTATTTAGCTTATAGTTTGTGGAGGTTTTAGTCCATACTTGGCTGGCTCCGAGGCAGAAGGTAGCAAACCAACAAGAGAAAAGGGGGGAACGGCAGCCAAACAGCAAACAGCCAGAGCAAACCGGAGGAATGGCGGCAAGCAGACTCTTTCCCTGCCTTACATTGTAAACAGGCTACCCCGACCTAAGGGGCGTGTAGCTCTCACATAATCTCCATGCCCTCCTCTTCCACAGGCTCAGGATGTATACAAAGTAAGCACCCTGGCTTCCTGCTGAGTCACTTAGCCAAACCTCTAGACTCCCCAAGTCGACACAATGTTTTAACCATAACACTCTGTTTCCTATTATCTGTCTTGTATTTTGCTCTTTTATTTGTACTTTGGGTTTCTCATGTATGAGAGACCTCGTGATATTCAGGCTTGTGAGTCTGATTTATTTCAGTTCTCATTATGTTCTAACACCGTAAACTGGCTGTGTCCACTGCTGAGTTTATGAAAGCGCGGTCACGCTATGCGCACACTCGCTCTCTGCGCCTACTTCCACTCAGCTACAGCGACCTCGCCTGGTGTGTTTGTCGGGGGTCATCTGTGGTGACTCAGCCTGTGCAGTGACTATCAGGTCAAGTTTGCCGTAGCAAACACCCCAATCGAAAGGCTGACCAAGGCACGTTCTTTGGTCCTGCCCACACTCCTGGAGAGGAGATATATGGGGCAGGTTCTTAATGTTGGGAATCTTGGGGGCCATCTGAGGAGCTAACCTAGCACAATACAGGGCCACTATTTCACAGTCTTGCAAGTGTCTTTAATGGGCAGTGAACTAGAAGGCATCTGTAGTCTTATATGTACTTCTGAAAATAATATATTGTAGATATTAATGCTACAACAACTGTGGGGTCTGTTATTGCTTAAAATTTTGTGGTCATATTGAATCAGAAACCATATGCATGAATGACTGATGTATTTTGTATAAGTAAAATCCTTTGGCCCTTCTTGCAATTTCAGTAGACATTTCACCAAAGCATAATTTTTTTCAGCATGGTCAGTTGGAAATATTGACTCGCTTGAGTGGTGAAAATAGTCCAAATATTAAAATAGCTCATTATTATATGAATGTTTCATTGTTATGTAGAAATCACACTTGTTAGTATTCCCATTGCTCTCATCAGAAGAGACTTTTAAGTGTTAAGCCTCTAGTAGCTGTAGTCAGAGTGGTGGATGTAAGTTTTCAAAAATTTTAGTTTTTCCTGGAAAACTTTAAAGCTTTTCCTGGATATTTTTGGCCACAAATATCAGTCATTTTTCTTCAAGTTACAGGCTTACTTCAGTTATATTCAAGAACATGTCTACCAAATGTCTGGGTTGCACTGACAATTCAGAACACACATGCTTTTCTTAGTTTTACTTCTTAGTAATATTTCTGTTTAAAGTCAATAAAATGGACAGAATTGATATTTGAATTACTTTTTTGAATGAACTGTTTATTACACCTTAAGCAGCTTTCTGTAAATATAACATATACAGCAGCATGCAGGGATATTAATTTACTGGTAGGATTTCTTTTTCACACATGACATTTAATCTTTCATTTGCACTTTCTTTTCCCATGAAAAATATTTATCTTTGTCTTTTAGAAAAACAAATAGTCAAGGTTACAGGCCAAAGTTAATATTTCATTTATGAGGCTTAACTTGAGAGGTTTTTTCTTCCATTTGTTTCATGTTCTGTTAGAGTTTTAAATGTGTAGTTTCTCCACAATCCTGCAAATAGTGAGTCAAAAATTGTAGTTTCTGGTTGAAGCCCTAGTAGCCTAATAATGAGCCCCAGGTGTCCAGCGTGCTCTGTGCCTATGTCATAATTTCCTGATTAATGCTAATTAATGACATGTCACTGCTCATTTAAAATGAATGATGACAGTGATTATTTAGCCCTGATACTGAAGTCACTCAGCAACTTGGCAGTGGATGTCTGTGTCGGGAGGCATTGCTGGGCTCAGAGGGACTCTGTGCTACTTCTACTTCCGGCTACAGAAGGCTGAAATTAAATGAGGTTTGTTTTAGGGAGACTGGGCCTCTAAAGGTGTGATGGGTGGTTTAGCTTCCTCTCATCACCTCTGTCTGCTTTATTTATGAATGGCTTTGGGTGGTAAATTAGGTAAACTGCTTATCCTCAGAGTAGCTCAGAAATTGCTCAAAAAATGATTCAGAAACACAGACCTTTCATGAACATGTTTCTCCCATTTGCAAGGATTCCGTTTATTCAAATTCAGGACTCTCAGAGGACAGTTTTCATTACTCAGGGTTCCTGATGTCTCTTCTTCCTACAGTTACTGTTCTTGAAACAATGGATTGACTGTGAATAGGAATGACTTACTAATTTAAATACATGTGTGCATGTATGTGTGTGTGTGTGTGTGTGTGTGTGTGTGTATGCTGCAAATTTCTGGGGAACAGGGGAATGCATGTAATTAGGGACAAAGAATAATAAACTTTAGTAAACTGAGCTCTCACATCTAAAACTTACTGTTTTATTTCAAAACAGCTGCTAACAGGCACATATCAACTAAGCATATGGCCAAGAAGACAAGAGAACTATCTGTTGAAATTCTTGAAAAGATCACCAGCAATTGTAGGATGAAAACATGTTCTGATTTATGTTATAATCTTTCCTGTTAGGAAGAAATTATCATGAATACACTTCTCATGTCAAAAAATGTGTAGCATCAGAGTTAGGGTTAGAATTTGGGTGATTTGTGGCTGGGCTTCACAAACCAGAAAACTGGACAGAGAGAAATAAGCTTTAATTGCATGGAAGACTTCCAGTTAAATCTTTACTACAATTTTATAGATTTTCTTCCTCAGAGCAGTGGAAATGGGTCTGGTGCTTTAAGTTTTGGTGTCTCATGAATTTTTGTTTGCTACTTTAGGTTCAGTTTTTCTCTCTCGTCCCCTCTTCTCATCCTCTGCTGAGGTTTTAAGATTGACCGTCTCTCAGGGTGCTGTGTCCAATCTATACTGTGATTGATTTTTGTCACATTGATGGATGCTTGGACTTCAGTATGATCTAGTTCTTGCTGCTTTTGCTGAATTATTATTTTATTACTAGGAGAGAGAGCACAGAATTTAGGGTTATGGAGGAAGCAGTTCTGAACTTGCACAGAGCTCAGTCCCAAGACAAGGACAACGAAGGGACTTCAGTTCACTATAAGCCAGGAGCTGAGTTCGCTAAGTCAAACCAAGAGACCGGATCTCAACCCCAGTTTGAAAATATTGCAGAACTAGACAGAGCAATAACAGCCAGTGTATACAGTTTTATATATATTTTTTCCTCCTATTGGCTTAGTTACAGTAAAGATTCCACACAGTACTGTAGAGCCGATGGCACAGGATTTTCCCAAGACGTCATATACCCCAAGCTGAGAGAATAGCATTCTATACAGTGCTATTGTGATTTGAGCTACAGTCTTGTGAACTTACTGGGTGAGGAGGTATTTGCCTGCATAAGATCACCTAGCTTCCCCAACCACCTCTCCACCAGAGTAAGCAGGTTCTTCTTTGATTTTTGAGCATTTTAGAAAGCATGAGAGGAAGAGATTTGAAAACAGAAATGTTATGGTTTATGTCTGTGTGTCCCCCCAAAGCCTCCTGCAGCCATGGGGCAGGCTATTAGAGCTTGATATGGGTGTGAGAGCTGCACTCGCCCTGGGGTGGATAGTTTGCATATGTAAGGGA
>NW_004955403.1:4930095-4989552 GCF_000276665.1 Chinchilla lanigera
GTGGATTGTCTGAGGAAAGCTGAAAGGAGGGAGCAAAGCAGGCCTAAGAGAGAAGTCGTGGAAGCTGTAACCACCACAAGTGCCAAAGGGGTGGACTCATGCAAGCCCTTTGGAGCTCACAATGTGCCACAGATTGTTTCAGATGCCGCATGTGCAATTACAGGACATAATGTTAGCCCTGCTGGATTTTGGACTTGCTTTGGTCCCAATGCTCTGTATCCCCCTGTTTGTACCTTTTGGAATGGTACTGCTTATTTTGTGCCATTGAATGTTGGAAATGTTTAACTTTTCATTTGTACAGAGGCTTTCAGCTAAGAGTTTGCCTCACATCTCAGAGGAGACTTGGGACTTGGAATTTTTAGCAATGCTGCAACTGTTAGAACTTTGGCAACTCTTGCAGATGGACTAATTGCTGTTTGTATAAAGGGATGGGCATGAGTCTTTGGGGGGCCAGGGGTGGAATATTATGGTTTATGTCTGTGTGTCCCCTCAAAGCCTCCTGCAGCCATGTGGCAGGCTATTAAAGTTTGATATGGGTGTGAGAGCTGCACTCGCCCTGGGGTGGATAGTTTGCATATGTAAGGGAGAGGAAAAGAGTGCTTGAGGACATTCCTCCTGCATTCTGCCCTGGTGTGTGCTTGCTGCTTTTGCTGTGTTCTGCGGACATGAGCTGTAGCTCTCTGCCATGTTCCACTCTGCCTTATAATCTGCCAAGTACGGACTGAAACTTCTGTAAGTGAAATAAACCTTTCCTTCCTTAATTTTGGGTGTCAGGTATTTTGTCCCAGCAGAGAGAAAAAAGTAACCAAGACAAGAAAGTAGACATCCACATGCCATGTCAATGGCTAACAATCAGGTCTGAATCCAAGTTCTGCTATCCATTTTCAAATTATAATTATCTGAATATCTGCCTTTCTGTAGGAAGGGGAATTTATAGGCCAGAGTGGATAATCAGGAATTACCTGAAAGGAAAGTGTCCGGTAAGCAGAACAGCAAATCTCTGTTCAACTTGTATATTGTACCAAATGTGCACTTCTGGTCATCAGTGGCCACCCAGTGGGCAATCACGGACCAAGATGGAAGAGTGTGCTCTACAGCTCTGATGTCACTCACCCAGTGTGGTCTCATTCCAGAAGCAAGGAGCCTGAGATACACCCATTGAACATGAAGCAGGGTCTGATGGAAAGGCTCTTGTAGGGCTTATAAGAGGGACGCAGCCCTCACACACGGAGTCCACCTGTTTCTTTTTAAAATATATTTTATTAATGCCATTGATTCTACAGTGTGTGGGATTAATGCTGTGTTTTAATCATGCATGTGTTTGGAATATATCCATCCTTCTTAACCCACCCTTATGCCCCTTTTGCTGGCCCCTGAACCCCTTCTTCTGTGTCTCACTAATCTTGCTTTTACTTTAACATTGTCTTTTGGATTGCACCAGTGAGTGAATATCTGCTGCCCTTGTCTATCTGAGTCTTGCTTAAGATGCTAATCTCTAGTTCCACCCATCTTCCTGCAAAGGCCATAGTTTTGTTCTTACAGATGTATGATGTTCCATTCTGTACCTACAGCATGTTTTCTTTATCCATGCTTCTAATAATGGGTGCCTGGGCTGCTTCTATACGTTGGATAATGTGACTTGGGCTGCAACGACCATTACCATGCAGTCTCCCTCTAGAATGCTGACTGACTCCCTCAGGTACACATCAAGGAGTGCTGCACTGAATCAGAGGGTAGTTTTAGCTTAGTTTTGGGAGGAAACCTCATATTTATTTTCATAGTGACTGCGCCATACATCCCCACTAAAAGTGTAGATGTGTTCTTTTCCTCCAAATCCTCACTAACGTTTATTATTTTTGTGTTACTATCATCATCTTTTTGTGGTACTAGAAATTGAACCCAGGGCCTTCACAGTGTTCCCTCTCCAGAACTTTAAAAAAATTTTTTTTGATAATGTTTCATTAAGTTGCTAAATTGCACAGGAAAGATAGGAACTTACCCTGGCTTTTTGATATTGACCTTTTACTCTGCACCATTTGTAAACTTATTTACTAGCTCCAATAGCAATTTTTCAGTAGACATTGAAAATTTTTAATTTTTTCCAATGAATGTGTCATTTGCAAATACAAAGTTTTACTTCATTTGTTCTAAAACATATGACTTTTTGTTATTTTTATTGCTTCTTTGGCTTCTAGAATGCTAGCTATGACAGTCATTTAGCAAAGTTTATATGTTTCAATATAGACCTCCTTTTCAATGAGTGCAGTATGTGAGCCTGTAGTCTCAGTTATGGGGGAGGCTGAGGCAGGGGGATTGCTTGGGCTCAGGCATTGTCAGCTTAAACAAAGTAGGGAGACTTTATCTCTTTCTTTCCCTTTTTCAGTCTCTTTCTCTCTCTCTCTTTCTGTATTTTTATAAGTTATTTGGTGTTGTTAGTCTGACTTCTTCACTTTGTTTGAAACAAAAATATGGCATGGGTGTAGACATGACTAAGTCACTAATAAAGTGTTCATTGTTAAGATAAATTTTCTGTGGCTTCTGAAAAAGGTCTTTTGTAGCTTTCTTTAGAGTAAGTTTCTACTGCTGGAAATGGTAGGTGTGGTCTTAGCTCTCCTTTCCTTGTGTTTAAAGTCTTTGACAGTGACATGGACTCCAGCCTGGAGCCAATCTTTAACTTCTAATTTCATGAAGCTAATTTCAGGCTTATTAACTTCTGAGAAAAATCAGAAAGTTTTTTCCCAAGGGACAATCTTCCAGAGAATCTCAGAGCATGATAATTCTTACAGAGGCTAAAAGAATTCTTTTAGCCTCATTTACTCATTCATTCTTGTGGAACTGAAATTCTTATGGAGGCTGGGAAAGGAGGAGTTAGAAGGATGTAAAGGGAATGAGAACTCTGTGGACAGTTGTAGACCTGTGATTAAAATAAATTTTCTCTCCAAAGTGACTTTTGTGGATACCAGCTTGAACTGTCATTCTTCTAAGGACAGCTGAACATCAACTGAAAAGCACTTATCAGATGTTTAGAATTTTATTGCCTTTATTTCCCTATTTAACAATGATAACACACTTTTTGACATCTCAAATGTCCTACAAAATGGTCACTATGATTTAAAGTTGTTTTGGTAGAAAGTTATGCCATGTAGAGAGAGACATACATGATGTCAACTTGTGATGTAAGCCAATGTAAGAACCTACAGACCTGCTAGGAGGTTGCTTACTGTTACTATTGTACAACCCATGAATGACATAAATGTAGTTGTATTTGTAAAGTGTCTAGCGCTAAGCTTCCAGGTCTCAATTCATCCACCCTGTCCTGGTGGACCAAGCTATCTCCATAACCAAACAACTCTGGTTAGACAAAAGTTGGGGATCATCAATCTTCCTAAGGGTGAGCCCCTCAAGAACCAAAGATGTGGGTGTATTCTTCCAGAGCCTCAAAGGGTGACCCAAGGCAAAATTTATTGTGAGGATGACATTCTGGTGAGAACTTTTGACTAATTAGTTTTTGGAGCAGGTTTGGAGGAGCATTAAGAGAGAGGATCTCCATCTCTTATGACTTTTCTTATATAAGCAGCAATAGAAGGTGACATTCTTAAACATCAATAACTGAAAGGCAAAAATGATAGTAGACAGATTTCATCAAGAGAAATGAGAGGCTATATTTGATTAGATCTGAAACTATTCTGGAAGGATCAAGGATACAAGATGAACTCAGAAGGAGGCTTGCAGCATAATGATCAGAGCTCATAAGACCAGTTGCTGAAAGGTTAGGCACCATAGCAGCCTTGAAAAATCTCAGTAGGAGTCCATCGGGCTTTGCAAGTGCCAGAGAATGGCCAAGGATAAGGTCTTGTGTCATGAAAGACAAATTTTGAATAGGTCATGGTAGAGCCTCATGAAAGTGTGGAGATCCCCAGAAAGACCGCCAGGAAAACATTATCAAAAATCAAGCTGGTTTTATTAAAAATCCCACCAACACATGAATACAAGGTCTTGGAAAGGGGAAAGGGTTATAGAATTCATCCTGGCCCAGGACTGACTGATTTTGGGGTGGGCTTTCTTAAGGTGGGAATGAGAAGGGGCTGGGCAAAGCGGACAAATGGAAGTCACTTTTAATCATCTGGAGCCCGTAGAGCAGGGCTTTTGAGGTAACTGTCTCCTGAAACCATTCTGTTCTGACCTTCCCTGAACAGTTCTGGCGATGGGGAGGATCCATGCTTGCTTGGTAGTTTCAGTGAGTTTCTATTTCTTAGATTCTTTAGTTCAATTTTTGTCACTCAAGTTAAAATTTAAGATTACATCCCATCGTACAGACAGCTATAAGAATATCCCCACACAATCTGCAACTCTCACGGACTGAGAAATAACATTATAGTATAGTCCAGCTGCTGTTCATGTGGGTTATAACTTAGCACTGTCATGGAACCCTGGGAGTGAACAGACACGGATCTGCTTAACATACGAGGTGAGCCACAGGCTGAAGATACCGACTAACATTAATGCATAAGAAGCACACCATTTAAGGTTGCAGTGACATTAGAGGACATCTTTAGGCCTTCCCTCAAAATTCTGAGTGACATTTTGATACCAGAGCTGAAAATTCTGATTGTATCATTACATTATGAAACATTAGGCAAGACAGCAAAGATATATGTTGGGGTTCCCTGAGTTCCTTATATTCTTTTGAGAATTAGTCTGTATTTGAATTACCAGGTTGAGAGCTGTCTGAACCTTGAAGCTGCTTTCTCGATATCGGAGTAAAGAAAACCCAGAAACTTAACAACCTCCGTTTAGAAGCTCCTTTCTCATGCTAGATTCCAAGTGTGAAAGAAAGTCACATACAAAATACAGTAACTGGTGCAGCTCAATTCACAAAACTTTTACTATAACTCCATTATGGTGAACCTCATCATAGTATATACACGTATAGCTCTTTGCAATTTACCAAAGTCATCTGATCTACAACTTTCTGTATAATACAAATTCTAGGGCTAGGGTATTGCTCAGTGGTGGAGAACTTGCCAAGCATGCACCAGGCACTGGCTTTGATCCACAGCATTGAAAATATACCTGTTATTTCTCTCTTTACACACAGTGAAATTGAAGCTCAGGTAGATAAAGTGTTTTGCCTAAAGACTATGTTACTTTGTAAAATTAACTTGAACTTGTGTTAGCTACTTTGCTCCCCAAATACTCATATACTTTTACCCAAGTACATTAACCTTCAGGGAGAAAAAGTAAATTTGTCAGTACCATTTACAGATGCTGTTGCTGATACTGATGGTGTACTATATTTGGAAACAAGTTGCCATGTGCTCTCATATTTATGTAATTTTGTTATATTTCTAAAACATGTTACAGGAAATTTAAAAATGGGTACAGTGTTCATCCAATAACAACAGTGATAAAGCAGATTTGTCACATTTATGTTAAGCTAAGCTAGTCAAGCAAAAATCAGTACATATAGTATGGGTCTCCTTTTAGAACTAGAATAGATAAAATAGCCTACGGCAAAGAACTTTCGGAAAAATACTTGCCTTTATAGGGGGATTGAAAAGGGAATTTTCTTGGAAATGCAAATTATCTATATCTACATGATAAGTTCATGATGCGTATTGGTTTACATATGCATTGGATGTAATTTAGTGACTTAAACCAATTGTATGTGTTTACAAATCTGAAAACTAACTTTTTAGTTTTGTTTGTCTCTCGACTTAAGCAAATTAACAAATGGATCAGAATGAGGGGAACCGAAAGGATCACTGTAAATTCACGGATGCCGCTGTGTACGAAGCACACTCAACGCCCTCGTCTTACTCTTGAAAAGCCATTCTCCGCCTAAAGAAGTCACAGCTCTGTGGAGTAGGTGGTGATTCCACGGCTGAGGCAGAGGAAGTGTAAAGCAATCCTACAAGGTCATGCACCCAAAGTCCATGAAATGCGCAAAGAGTGGAGGGGAAATCCAAAATGCAAAAGGAGCCAGCTTGGTGGGGCTCTCACTGGTTGATAATGGGGCAAGTTCAGAATAACACAGGGACATGGCAAATGGTGAGGCATGGGAAACTTGGAAGTGGCTATGCTATGAATCAACAAATTAAAGAAAGGGTAGAAGGAAAAACTTTTCATAGTAGAGTGCTGGCTAATACACATAGAAGGAAAAATGGAGTTAGAAAACAACAATGATTAAAAGTAGTGGAGTTTGAATAGGAGCAGGCTGTTAGTAAGGTCACAAAGTATCTCCTCTAAAATTACTTATTAATTAAAATGGAACAAATAGATACTTTACAGTGGAGAAATCAGGCAAGGACCATGTAACCACCTGATCAATGCTGATGTCTACAACTGTGGGAAAACCGACATCCTGTGTCGCCAAGAGACGTAGCACCCTGCTGAGGACGTATGACTTGAATTTCACTAGGAGGAGGAATCAGACAACTTAAATTGAGTGCTTGATCAATTTGTTTTATCAATCTATGCTCCCAGACAACAGCTACTTTAACTTTTCAAAAATGTCAAGGTCAAGAAAGACAACAAAAAGTTGAGAAACCCTTCTAGACTAAAGAAGTTGTAATATCTAAATATAATATTAAATTCTGGTAGGTTGAAAAATAATAGTGATAAAGGGTATTATCATTTCAATTAGTAACATACAATTATGGGCTGTGGATTAAATAATGATACTGCATCAGTGTTATACTTTACTATTTTGCATAATGAATTATGGTTAAGAGAATGTTCCTGTTCTTATAAAATGCGCACTGAAATATGTAGGAGTAAAGAGGTGTCATGTTTTCAATATACTTCCAAGAACTCACAAGAAATCACGGGTGTGCACACGTGTGTGTGTGTGTGTGTACATGTGTGTCCTAGGTGTGTAGAGAGAGATGAAGCAAAGAGGGTGAGGAGGAGATGGAGAAGGAAGCATAGATTGATAAAACAAATTGATCAAAATGTAAAAATTAATTGTTAAATATTGGTGCAAGTGATAAGGATTTCCTCACAGTCTTACAAATTTTTACATAAATTATATCAACATGTAGTGATACTTGCACACATACAAATACTATAAAACCTCACCTAAAATGGATTCAGAAGCAACATCTAATATCTCTATTGTCAAATGTTTATTCTCATCTTTTCTCTACCCACAGATGTTTCTTCTGTCTTTATTCTCAATTCATCAGGACCATGTCATATTTCATTTTGTCAGTTTACACTGAATGCATTATGTTCTTGGTCCAATGAAAACTGTGCAGTGTAGCTTTTTATATATAAATTCTGCCAGAAGATAACTCTGAAGGCAGCAAGGATCAGGATACAGAGATATGAATAAATATCCTTGCCTATAAAGCATTCAATTCAGGTCAGTAGGCATGGCGCTATTTTCAAAGCTGGAAAGGTATGTAAGAATAATAGAAGTTTAGTTCATTTGTTTCTTTAAAGAAAGGCTATAGGAATACAGTAACACACTGCCTTCAAAATATTGTTGAATAAATTTAAAGAAAAAATTGAAATAGGCATCTTTAAATATACCATGACATAGCCTCTTAATGAATAATTTCCATTATCCTTCTACAGTAAATTATGCTTTTTATTTTAAACAGCCAGTTTTCTATACAAGTACAAAGAAGATATTTTAGGCTTCCATTTCCTCTTGAGACTTAATCAAATAGAAAAATCTAGTTACCTAGTCCTTTTATATCCAGATGAATAAAAAATATTTTCTAAATCATAGATATGAGTCTATTCTTTTTTGTTATCTTATAGTGTATACTCAGTTTTCTAGCTTTGACAATAAACTAATGAATAATAATATAACTCAAGATATTACCTGTGATATGTTAAGGATTAAAGGAAATAATGAAGAATATACGTCCCTTTAGTTAAGGGTGCGTTGCCATAATCTCTGGAGTAAATTTGGGGAAGCGTTATGCTACGTAAGACATGTTCTTGTGATTAACAGTGAAACACATATACCGTAGCGATCACCTAAGGAGCTGAAAATAATGGACCTGAGAATGTTCCCTTGGTTGTGACGTCACAGCATCGCAATGCTATGTGTAGCACATTCCGCAGATGCCTGGTGTGGATAAACATACTGCGCCGGCAGCCGTGGAAAAGTGGAGCTCACACAAAGCAGAGCACATTCTTCGTGCTTCACAATGATGATAAATATTAGTGGCTCTTAGTGGCATTTTCCTAGTTTACATATTCACTCCTCTCATTTTAATCAGTGTATTAGCATACATTCCTTCTGCTTATAGGAAAAGGTTGCCACGCAACAGTTTGCCACCCTACCTGGCAGCAGCCTTGGACACACTACATTCCCTGCATTGCTTGATTGCCTCAAAGTCTCCCACCAGGGCACTGACCGGCACCGTGGAGATTGTGTGTTTTCTCTGTGATGCGTCACAGTGACAAAAGCCAGACTCCCATTTCTCAGAATGCGTCATCTGTAGCAGTGGATGACTGTGATAATAAACTGATGTTTCTTCTGAGGAAAATGCATGAGTCAATGAGGGATGAACCTGTCTTAAATGCACTCTGCCTGTAATTTCTAGGAATATAGAAATTATGAATAGCAATCACTGAATAGCTGTGTCTGATGAAGAGTTAATAGTCTTCTAAATACTATAGTAAGAATTTTCTAGGTGAAAACACAAATGTAGATAAAATATTGACACAGTAATAGTACAGTTACTAAAAATAAACCCATTAAAATAGTGCTTCAGTGCCAACAACCTAAGGAGGCCAGGTCATTTAAAATTGTCTGACATGCAGTATCTGTCCCTAATTGTGAGGCTCAGTGTGATGTTTTGATTCATGCATACATAGGATTCTGTAGGAGCATTGAACAGCAGTAGTCTTAGGAGCATCCAGTCAAACCACGGACGTGGTTCATGTGCTGACTAAATTCAAGAGATTCAAAGCATCTGTTTAACATTATATAAGATCGATGTTACTAGCAAGTTTATACTAAATCATTTGTGTTTTAGGTCTTACTTTTTTTTTAATTTTCGAAACAGAAATTTGCCTCAATGTGGTACTAGCTAATTAAGATAGTTCAGAAAAATGAAGATTAAATTAAAATACTGGTACTTTTAAAGGCCACCTTTCTGGACTCTCTTGTCTACTGCTTTGGCTATAACTTCCATCTTGGCACTGATGCTTCTGCATAAATCAGGCACTGTACATATGTTACAGACACATGTTGTCTAGATTGTCAGCTAACTACTGGATATTTGCAACTGAAAACCTACAGGCAATTATCTTGAAGGCAGTGGGTGCAGAAAACACGTGAGAGCTTAGTCTATCTCGTGTATGTGTGTGTTTGTGCTTTGAGTTTTTGATAATTTCTGTTAAGGTTATTGTACAAGAGTTAGTGATTTGCATGTGTGGATAGTATAGCTACTTCTAGTAATACGCACTTTAAGAACCTCATATTTTATTAAATGTTTCCCCAAACAATTAAAAGCCGTTGACATAACTCATTAATCACAAGCTACTTTAGATTGAAAAACTTCTAGAGATAATTTCTTGAGGACCCCAACAGAAAGGACTAGAAAGGTAGGACCTTGCTCCTCTCTTGCCTGTGATGGTATAAATCCTACTACCAGCATTCTGGAAGGAGTCAGGACAAGAAAGGGAGTCAGGGTTCAGTATGAAAACTTTACTTACTCTTCATGATTTTAGGGTAGTCTCAGTGGCTCACTGAGCTCTGCCTGGAAGTTTTCAATCAGTGTCGCCTTGTTTGCTCTGACAGAAACCTTGTGTCTTCTCTTTGGGTCAGGTGGCAGTGCAGCGGGCATCTGGGAGTAGGGCTGCTCATCGAATGGATTTCTAAACTGTGCTTCAGTGCTAATTTCTATTCATATCTCACACCCCAAAAGCTACAGGTTGAAATGAGCTTCCTTTCCAGCAACCCTCAGCCAGACCTTGTAGGCAATCATGGCTCAGCAATCATGGTCAGTTCTGATCATCTCATGGCAATCATGGTCAGTTCTGATCATCTCAGGAACTGGCCAATTTGTCTAGATTTAGAAATATGTCAGTATAAGGCTATGCATAACTCCTTATTTCAGCTCTATTTTGAAGAATCTGAACATATATTCAGTTTAAAATGAATTGGAGGGGACTTCCTCTGTCATGAATCTGTAGGTGTTTTTATAAGTTCTCATACTAAAGAGTTTATGTTATATTTCTTCATCATCTGTGTCTTCTCTCATTTTAAGAGGACACCTTTGTTGGCCAAATAGATTGATACAGCTTAACTACTTTCTCCTACATATTTGATTTTAAGATTGAAATTTTCTTAGTATTTTGAGATTGAAAATTACCGCACTGTCAGTGAAGCCCACATTTTGGCAGGCTTGAGCTCACCAAAGTTGAAAGCCCTTGAGTTATGGACATTGGGATTGTAGAGATATTCTCTAAAGTGGTACACGAAATGTCATGTTGATGGATAATGAGGTAAAGAAGATTTGTTTTCAATGTGGACTACGTCAGGCATATAGCTGCTATTGTTGAGTAGGATATACTTTTTCCAACAATGAAATATCAGAAGAGAACTGTGATTGTGGCAGAAAAGTCCTGAAAGATTATGTGCTCCTCAGGATAGAGGTGTCTATATTACACCAACTTTCACTGAAATAAAAAAAGGTAGCTCACATTTTGTAAAGTATATTGGAGATAAGCAAAGTCTTAGTGCAATCCACTGATAAAGTTTGTATGTGAAACAAGCTTTAGCAAATGAAGTAGAATTTTTGCAAATAGTATGAGTCTTAAAGAGACAGCCATCCCTGTAGTAAATGGTGTGTTATAAGAACAGTAGTGGGTCTAAAAGAGAAGTTCTGCAGAATCTATAAGAAGAAGAATCAAGGTAAATCAAAACACTTATTAAAAGTCACATTACTTTCTTCTTAGGAAGGAATTAGAAGTATGTGAACACACACATATTGGAATATACATGATGACAAGCGAATGTAAAGCTGTTAGGACTGTGCATACTTCCATTATTTTATAATCAGTTATATAAAATTCATAGACATTGTGACTTCAGTTACTTCTTTATAAATCTTTTCTGTTGTCTTCTAAATCTGAGGTTGAAACTACCTCCTTTCAGGTGAAGAGGACATAACAAAATGGAAAAATGTCCCCTCTCCTGGGTGGGCAGAACCAATATTGTAAAAATTGTCATACTCCCAAAACTGTTATACAGATTCAGTGCAATCCCAGTCAAAATTCTAACAGTGTACTTTATAGAACTAAAGCAAACAATCCTAGTTATATATATATATATATATATATATATATATATATATATACACATTTTCTGTTAACACAGAGACAAGGATACTTTCTGATGTTTCTCTGAAAAATACTTATGAAAAGTACATTCTAGGGACTTACCCTTGTTGACCCGTATCCTTCAAAGTTAAGCTGGGATATGGTGTCTCACACATGCTAATTGTTTTGCTTTGCATGTTGGTACAGGTCTGCCTCTGGGCCTTTATTGTTGGTACAGGTCTACCTTTTGGCCATATGACCCCGGCTAAGTTAGTACTTGTCTCTGTGGCCCAGTTTCCTTAGGTGGAGAAAATGTTAACACTTACCTCCTAAGAGACTTGTGAAATTTTGTATTTTAGAACTTTTGGGAAAACCACTCCTCTAGAGCCAATATTCATTCATTAAGTACCACCTACCATCTTAATTCAGTGATTAGTGCTGCTGATCCTGTTCCTGTCTCCTGAGGGAGGTATTAGAGAAAAATACAAGAGGTACATTTATGAGAAAAGCCGTAGTGGCCTTAGGTCTAAGCTTCTATGTGAACAATGGTTGAATAGATAGTGCTTGTAGTCTCAGTGATCCATTAATTACCACAACAGGAATAAGTAATCATATTAGGTGCTAAGTATTATGCAAAGCACTTCACACAGGCATCTAATATTATACTTGTAAAAAATCTATCAGGAAGGTACTTCATTTTAAAAGGGTCGAGTGAATTAGTAGAATTCCAAGTGAGAGAACTCTGGGAACTTCCTCCAGCTCATGCACCCAGTGAGTGCAGGAAGCTGTACTTACAGCCGGGGTTCCTGATGCCAAAGCTCAAGCCCGCGAACTGTGCTTTGACATGGACATCGCTGACTGTTCCTTTCCTGAGGATACAGGTTCATAACAAATTTAACTTTTGCCCTCTTTCCCCCGAAGAATGCAATAACTTAATTCTTTAATATTTGCTGCAAAAAGAGAGAATATGACAGACTTACATTACTTCTTTCAAGTGCATATACGTTTTTTCTCAAAGCTTTCTAGATCTTAAGTTTCCCCAGAAGTGTGAGGCACAGTCACATAACATGGAGGCTGAGGTAGCAAAGGAGGGGACTGTCTGCCTTCCTTCTGGCAGCGGCGTCTTCCTTTTTTCTCCAATGACCTTTAGGACCTTAATGGGTAAAATAAACTTTGTAGCTTTAGTAGCTTCAGGAACTTTCTTTCTTTACGTTGATATTTTCAAATCAAGTTCACCCATTTCCTTGGTTACGCCTCAGTTCTAAAGTGTCATTTTGCATGTTTAATTGTGAATAATCTTTTTAGTTTGTTGCTTTTCTCTATTCAGTTTTAGTACTTTTGCTAACTTAGAGCTATTAAATGTTCAGAAGTGGATTCAGTTGTCTTTGTAATGACTAAAAATGATCAGTTTTGTAATAATTTTAAATAAAGATAAATTAGAGAAAAAAGTAAAGAAAATATCACAGATTTCCTTGGTCTGAAATTTTCTTTGCCAGGAGCAAACAACTCCAGCTACAGCAATTCTTAGCATCCACATATGATACAGGCAAGTTTGAGAAGAAAAACATGTCCTGTTTCTGTACCACGGGTTATTTTAATTTTCAGTGTAGTGGGATGAGGGACTTCCTTTGTAAACTGTGAGATTTTTTCCTAAAATCTTTTTATTCTTGGACAATTAAAGAACAAAGCTGGTGGGCTGTTGTTGGCTGTAAACAAAAACAAACCACTAACAAAACAACCTAATTTCAGAGTTTTGGCTTCTTTTGTTTGTCTTGAATTCCTTGCTTCAAAAACAATAAATATTTCAATAACCTGACTGTAGAAAATACTTATTGGAAATTTTGATTTCATCTTCTGATCTAATTCATTTCACAGTGAGGTGTGGGCTTGATATAGGAACTTTTTCTTTTTGTTTTTGACATTTTCACACCTACAGATATTTTCAGGCACATGAAGGCACTAGCAAGCAGCTGATTGTTTCTGAAATTAACTCAGCACAGACACAGAGAGTAACTTGTGTTTAAAACTGAAAATTCTGAAGGGTAAGGCTGCTGTGTAAGTGAAGCTTTACAGTGTTTTCATTTTTCTATTTATTAATTTATTTAAGAATTCTGACTGCTCAGTTAGGGCTTAAATTTAACAGCTTTAATTTTAAGCCAGCCATATTAGTGTTGTTTGAAGATGAAGATTATAAATTAATAAGTGTGGAAAAACAGCTAATTTTGAAATATGTGTAGATAAAAAAAAGGAAATATTTTCCTTTGAAGAAAAATAGAATTGTGCTAATACCCACTTGTTTTGTAGTTAATCAGTACGAAATTTGATGCTAAATTCTGGCTTCTCAACTAGAACAGCACTATGTCTGCTCAGGAAAATGGAACCATCTGAACCATCTCTATTTTACATTGTAGAAACAACACCTAGAACTCTGAATAGGCTTGTATTTGTACATATTCAAAAAGTACTTTTCTCTTAAATAGAATTTATTCTATCTGGCTTGTATATTTCTATGCTATTTTTATCCCATATTTATAGCACCATGTAATTTGAAATTTATAACTTTAAAACAATCCCTTTCATTGCCTTAAAACGAAAGATGTTAAGCCAAGTACTTCTGTAGTGAGAATCACCTGCAGATTATATGAAATAAAGCTCTATTTTTTCCCATCATGATCTATTAACAGAATGAATAGTTAAATATTTCAGATTACTGTGTGCTTTCAATATGCACGTCCTTGTACCATACCACTTATTTTTAATCTGCTGAACACGAATCATCTGATTAGAGTCACAAGGTTTTTACATGTAGAAAGCACATTCACTCTAATTATTCAATTAATGAATTTTTTCTTCTACCACCAGTTGACATGAGAACAAGTCTTTAAAATTTATTGCTGAATCTTCCATAGGCTCAGCTCCTTTCAGTTGCAGAGGATCTCTTTCCCTAAAACTACATGGACTGTTGGAATCGGGCCCTGCATCTAGCAATTATTTGCCCTCTGGGAATCCATAACTTCCAGAAACTTGAGCAGCCCCCCTCAGTCCCAGCAATGCTTCCCTGTGAGTGGCATATTTTATATAAAATGCCAGTTAACATGGTTCTAATCCTGCAGCAATTAGGAGTAACATTTAGAATGAAGTGTGGAGGTGCTCCTTTATCTTCCTACCCTGTCCATATGGCAGTTGGAAGTTGAATTCATGCCTGTGACAGCTTTTTCATCTCACCTTTATTTTTGGTTTGTTAGTTTCCTGAGAGTATGGAAAGAAATCTGTAAGTGGTCACTGTAACAGAGTGTTCTTGAAGATTTCAAAAAACTGGAATGGCACAAGGAATGGTGGTGTTTTGCCCCTCTGTTAACGCGCCCTGCTGCTCTTGATTGACTGTAGATTTACGCTGCATAGGCAGGTGCCATGAGGCTCCTTGTTGCTACCTCTGATCTGGTCTTGTACCGTGGCAAGGGGAAAGAAAACCAAGTAGATAAATAATCCATAAACTCAATTGAGCCCCGTGGTGTTTGGCTCTGCTGAATTCTGCAGCCTGCTGGACAAGGTTTGTGTCGGGAGAGCGGTGTGAGACCTGGCAGTGCTGACATAACGCACATGCGCATGTCCCTTGTCAGGTGTACAGGGCTCTGCTTGGCCTTGTGGCTCTCAGATCTCTGCAGTGATGGTCTCAGCCTCCCTTCTGGCTGAGCGTCCTGCTAGCATCCTCAGGCTTGGCTGGGGGCACCTTGCCCTCAGCTATCTCTTGAGTCTCTCCTATTGACATGGCACCAGTTCAGTCTCCTCTCAGGTCCAGACTCAACTTCTACTTGGTCTCTACACTGAGTCTATGCTGCAGATTTCAGGTGAATGATCGACTATCTCTCTTTGCAGCTGTGTCCACTTCCAACACCCTGCCAGCCCGTGTTATCTCAAATCAGAATCTAACACGACCCCGCACAGGGGCAAGCACAGGCTTCACATGGCTGCTCCAGGTTGTTACGAAAAATTGCCTTCTCTGGTTCCAAGGAAGACACAGTGAAAAACAGAACCGCTCCATTCAGCGACTTTCTTCTCAGCCTAACATGGCACTTTCCCACCACTTTGCTGCTGAGAGAGGAGACCAGGAACATGTAACTCCTTACCTACTCTTCTTTAACTTGTTTTTGATTTTTTTTAGTACATATTTGTGGTTCATAACGTTTACATTCCTTGTGTTGGTACATCTATACAACACATCTCAATTTTCTTCATCTCCGCCTTGTCCCTTCCCTTTCCCTCCCTCTCTTGGTCTCCTTTCCATTCCAGAATGATCTAACTCTCTGCTTCCCATTATCTATCTTTTATTTTGCTCTATATTTTGAGTTTCTCAAATAAGAAAACCACATGATATTTAAGCTTGTGTGGCTGACTTGTTTCACTTGACATGGTATCGAGGTGAATCCATTTTCCTACCGGTGACCCATTAACTTTTGTCTTGTTCAGCTTTTCCTTCACCGGAGCACAATACCCCAACATTCACAATTTGGAGAGGAAAAGGTTTAATTTTGCTCTTGGTTTCAGGACATTCGGCACATGGTCAGCTGGTGCAAAGGCAAAAAACATTATTCCAGAAGGGTGTGGCACAACACAGATGATTAGTTCATGATGGTCAGGTGCAGAGCAGGGGAGCAGAGCTTGAGAGAAAGGGGTATGATATCTGATATAGACCACAAAGTCATATGATCGTGAATATACTTGAGGACCCACCACACACACCCAGAAGTCTGCCTCTTTAATACTCTTATTGACTTCTAACCCAATCAATCAGTCTGACACATTCAGGTTTAAGCACTGTAACTTTCTTTTCTTTATCCCACAATCACCAGGGAAAGAATTCTTGGGCTTCCTCCCCCTTTTCCTTTCTATTTTTTAAGAAAAATCATTTAAACCCCATTTCCAAAGCTGACCTCTGCCTTTTCGTTGATTCAGTTTTGTCGACCAGAAACAAGCATTTCAGATGACTTTATGAGTTACACTTGAGTTAGACTCTGGATGCAAATGTACATCTGCTGTGCTAGTGATTCATTTGAAAGATCACCTTCCTTTTCTGGCTTTTGCTAATAACAAAAGTGCTATTTTAGCTTTTCCCAAGTTCTTGCTGGACAGTGTGGAAGCTACTGAAAGAAAACTTTAATTCTGTTATATATGAATAACCCACACCACGCTCCCATTAGATTCCTAAGTTAATTTTTCCTTGAGATTGCCCTATGACTTCTGCCTGGGAATGGCATTCTGCACAGGTCTGAAATGGATTAAATCATGTTTTTTCTGAGTCTGCAGCTTAGCTTTCCCCTTATATCCAGCATGACCTGAAGACCCCTCACAGCACTGAGCCTCAGGCACATATGAATGTGGTGGGCATAGGGTGAAGCCCTCAGGTCTTAGAAGTTTGGCTTCAGTGAAGCAGCCTGAGCTCCAGGACTGCCCTGCTCCCTGTCCACACGGTCTCCTTTGGCCACTGCTTGTCCTAGCTGTGCTCATTTCTGCCTCCCATGGCTTCTGCCTTCCCTCACGTCTTGTGGGTTAACTTTTTCAGGATTGTGGTTTCTGTGGGACGTTGACTGATAGATTCTTTCCCAAGCTCTTCCTACAGGTGGCAAAGCTAGGATTACAATCTCTGCATCGTCTTCTACTGTTGTGTGGCAAAACCAAATTTTGGGTTCTCCACCCATGCAAAACCTCGCCCTAGGTGATTTGATGGAGCAGAGAGCTCTGAGCTAGTGGAAGCTGGCTCCTTCTGGCCAGTATCCCCCACCTAGGAGAGGAAAGGGCAGCCCTGTTCTGACACAAGAGTTCCCTCCCACTTTCCCCATGTATGAGGGAACTGTGCACATTGTTGAGTTTCAGGGTGAAGAAAGAGTTAAACAGAGACTGTAGTAGTTGTACATGTGTGGGAAGGAGCGTCACCACATGCAGAGGAAGAAGACTTGTCTAACCGCACATCAGGCTGCAGTAGCCTGAACTTGTGGGGCGCCACTAAGACCAGAAAGAAGACTTGCTTTTAGATCAACCTCTAAAGGATGTGGCAAGTCTCATGAAGGCTGCAATGCTGGGCTCCAATGCTCTGGAGAAAGGAAACAGGAGCTGCGCTGGGTGCATGCGAGCACCATGCTTCAGAGCAAGCTGCTGTCGCCTCCTTTCCATGGACTGGGGATTTCTCCCTCAGTCTCTCCTCACGCCAGTGGCAAGATGTTCTGAAGAGTAGTTCCTGTAGGGACCGGCATTATGCACTAAATGGCTGAAGTGAAATGTGGTGTTTGTATGTTTTGGCAAAACAAAAGGATCTCTGTACTAGTTTCCTAGGGCTGTTGTTAGAACACTTCACAAACTGGGTGGATTAAAACTCACAACTTATTACCGCAGTTTCTGGGAAATAGAAGTATACTTTTCACATGTCAGAGGAACTGTGCTTCCTCCAAAGGGTCGGAGATGGTTTCTTCTTGGCTCTCTGTCGCTGGTGGCACTGGTGATCTTTGTTGCTTCTTGACTTGTCAAAATGGTGCCCCAAATTTTGCTTCTCTTGTCGCATGACCTTGTCTGTGTGTATCTTTATGGAGTTCAACTTATTTTAAACATACTTTTTAAACTGACAACAAATATTGTTTGTACCATGTGTGACACATTGTTCTGAAATACATGTACATTGCTTGAGGGCTAAATTGAGCTGAATGACACATGCATTACCTCACCTAGATATCATTTTTGGTACTTTTTTTTAAACCAATTTTTGAACATGTTATTCAAGAATGTATTATTAACTACAGTTGCTTTTATGTAAAACAGACACCTTAAACTTATTCCTCCTGCCTGGTGAAATGTTGTACCCTTTGATACACATCTCACTGACTCCCCTCTACAACTTCCTCCAGCCTGGCAGCCAGCACAATAGTCTTACTTGCTTATTTGTCTGAGGTTAATGATCACATGGTCTTGTAAGAGAAAATGCCCCTCCCCCAGTATACTGAAGTTTGTTAGTTGCCCAGGTAACAGTTCCTGTTCCAGCTCCACTTGCTTCTGTCTCTTAGAAATGGCTGGTCACTGTGATGCACAGCTGGTCACTATGATGCATATTATATAAACCAATCCCCAATAGACAAGCCATTCTGCCTCTGCCCTGCTTCCTTACCTCACATAAGCCCTAGACCACCAGAGATCGGGGCTTGAGATTCTGGGATTGATCCTGATAAGCACTCACTGAAGTAAATAAATCTGCCTCCAAATCCTTGGGGTCATTTTGGTGTTTCTCTTGCTGTTGCAGTCTCAGCCTTTCTATATCTGTACTATTTCACTTCATGTCATCTGTTTATCAATGTGGTCATAAGTCACAGACTTCCGTCTTTCTAAAATTCATTTGTCTATTTCTGCATTATAAACACAACCACCACCATGACCAGTTTGGAGATTTCCTCTAAGTTCTTGAGACCATTTGATCTCTGGGAGACTTCATTCCTTGCTCCTCCAAAATGAAGTAACAGCTGTCTGTTACTATTGCCCTCTGTCTGATTTTTTCTGCACATCTCTCAGTACCATGTAGCATTATGTTTTCATTTAAAACTATTTTTTCTCTCCTGTGCGTCTAGCGAGGTGGACCTCACAGGGACCCTGAGTTCAACGACAGGTTTCCAGGTGTGGAAGGTCACAGCCCTGAGTGAGCTGGGACCCTTTCCTTCAGTCTCTACGCCTGAGATCTTCACAGCACATGTTTCTCTTACTACCGAATACTTTCTCAGATGAAATAGATGTAACTTTAACCAACTGAGGGGAATTTTCAGAAATCACACAAAGAAAAATAAAATCCGTAGGAGCAGCAAATGAGGCATTATTTCAGATCCCGGTTTTGTGTGTGATGCTGTGGAGATATAAACATCATTGTCATTGCACTCTCAGGTTGCTTTTGAAACAAATATTTTTTGACAACAGAAGGCAGTGCAGAGTTGAAAGGGTCATTTTCTGAGTGATGCTTAATTGGAGCCACTTTGTTTTAGAGTTTATTTGCCACACATGAAGCTAAGTTCCCTTGTGTTGGAGCGAGGAAGGAAGTGCACACAGAGTTACAGTTTTAGGGGCTCAGAAAAGCGAATATGGGCCACCGCGCTTTAATGTTGTCTTTAATGTCTGGGGGAGAATGTAGAAAGTCCATTATCGTTTCCTCAAAAGCAATTTTAAGATGCAAATACAGGTGCTAACAGATTCTTGTCTGCATAGATTGTCAATTTCCTTGGCCTACACTCATTTATTTTTCATAAAGAATGAAATGTAGGGCAGAGATTATTTGTTGACAGTTACTACAACTAACTCAGTCCCAACTCTGACCTAAACTCTTTCCACTGAGAGTCTGTGAAGTAGGAAATAATGAGGCCTGAGTTATTTCTGAAATATAAAACCTGAAATTGCCAGAATGTATTCAAATTCCTTGAAGGTAGGGTTCAGAGCATTTTTTGTTGCGCTCTTCCCTAATGATGAAGGTACGTGCTCCTTTGGCTCACGCTACTGTGCATTAAGCTCACAGCTGATCCTGTTGACTTTTAAATTTAACCACGTACTCCACATTTTTGTTTCAGTGTTTATTCTCACTTTGTTTTCCAGAAATTAACTGCACAATATCCACCTTTTCTACTAGGGATTAACACGGGAGTGCTCACTTTTAGGATGGTGTAAGGTTGGTTTCAATAATGCTCAAATATCTAATCCAATTTGTTGATCTCCTTATGTTGAAAATTTTAAGCACATTTGTGTTTGTCAGTAATATCAACACTAATAAATATTCAAAATGAGAAAACAGAAATCTGACAGACAGTTCACACAGTGAGTTTATTTTTAGCCTTAGCTATTAATGACTGACTCTTGTAAGAGCTGCTATAATATAACGGGTTTCAAGAGCATTTCAGAACTATGGTTCTTATATCCTTGCTCAATGTGTCTAGTTTTGATAGTGTCAGCAGATCAATTTAAGATGAACAGTCGGTACTTAACTATATGTGTGTGTGTGTGTGCATGTGTGTTACATATACATGCATTCATTCTTCTAAGTAATATTCAATTGCCAGAGTATTTCATATTAATCCTGTAAAAGGAGTGCACCCAGGTCCTCTTTCCAGCTTGCCGGGGCCACCTGCCCCCACCTTCTGAAACTGTAGGTTTTCTGCCCCACTGTGCAAATGCCAACTCCAAATCCAGGTTTCTGTGCTTTTTGCTACAACACTTCCACTTCCTCTCCCCACCACTCGGTCTCCGTTCCTGAGAAGTAATTTGAATCTTAACATGAATGGAGCCTGTATCAGCATTTGCCAAGCTCTGTTTTGGGTCTGAAAGATGTTAAGCAAGCAGTGTTTTGAGAATATAGTATTCCTTCCTCAAAAATGCTTGGGAGTATTCTAAATCCTCTCCTCAGAATTTCAAAATGCAAGTTAACATGAAAGTTTCTGGAAGCGAAATAAACTTGTTTCATTTTGTTTTACAGTTAAACAAGCCAACTTCTTTGCTAAAGGGAAGAAAAATCTGGCCATCTCTATTCCAATCCCTGAATACATATTTCTCTTCACAATAGTTCAAGATTGGCTAACTTTTATCAAGAAGGAAGGGTATTTCTCAAATGCCAGCACAAAGACAGCTTTCCATCCTTCCCATGTGTCATTCTTATGAATTTTCACAAAGTTAAAGCTTGTCTCATTTCATGATTTGGCTAGAATTTTTTCCCAGGTATAGGTGTGTGTGTAGATGTGATTGGGGTCATTCTATGGGGAAACTCACAAGGATTTTAAAACTTATGTTATCCATATTAAAGAACCACCAAAAGCTTTTCAAGCGGGTAAGTGGAAAATCTGTGTAACCAATATCACTGGGGTGTCAGGGCAGAGGTTTGGTTGGTAGGGAACTGTAAATCCTAGAGCCAATTTTATGGGTGTCGTAGTGATCCCAGTGGCTGGGATCACAGCTGCAGAAAGGATTTGAGAAACATATTCAGGGGAGATGTAACATAAGAAAATGGGGAAAAGTAATGTGCCCTGAGGATTCCATGGGGTTTTAGCTCAAGCTGCTCATGGTGAGGTAATTTACTCAGTGTAAATGAGAAGCAATGGTTGAGAAGATGGAGGAGCCAAGGGATCGTGTGGCTCCGGGCACGCATAGGTAAAGGGAACAACACATTTTGAAGACCACCTTCCTCACTAAGCTGCCTCACATAGGCGCAGGGAGGTTTCCTCCGGGCATTTCACGCTGCCCACTTGTTGCCAAAGAGCTGCTGGCTTCTGTCTCTTTCCTCCTTCACTCATGAGTGACCACTCTTGACATTTCTCAGAGTTCTGCCTCACGGCTGTCTGTCTACCTGTCACACATTTTCTTTCAATCATGGTGAGTGAAAATCCGGGACAAAATGATTTGAGGAAAAAAAAAATTGCCTGTGACTTTAGTGCATGCGTTAGTCAGCTTTCTCCCAGTAAACCAGCACTGGAGGCGATCAGCTTCTAAAGAGAAAAGATTCCTTTGTCTCATGGTTTGCAAGTTTCAGTCCATAGTCAGTTGGCTCAGTTGTTTTTTTTTTTTTTTTTCTGCCTTTCTTTATTGGTATATTCTTGAGATAAATAAGAGGTGCACTCACCACAGGGTATTGCTGTGTATACAGAACACATCTTAACACTTTTTACCTTCCCTCCCGTCTGCCCCTATCCCCAGATCCCCCTTCTGTCTCCACAAAGGCCACCTCCTTATTTCCCAGCATCTAGCTTTCATTTTGTTCTTTAACTTATTTATATCTGGGTTGCTTTTCGTGAAAGGGAGAAGTGTGTGGGTGTGGGGGAAACTTCGTTACTTTTCTCATTGCTGAAACAAAATACCTGACACCAAAAGTTAGATGAGGAGAGGTTTATTTGGCTCACGGTTTGTAGAGGTTTCAGTGCACAGTTTGCTGGCTCCAAGGCAGAGGGACATTGCAGAGGAGAAATAATTCATGGTAGGCAGAAGACAGAAGGCAGAAGGCAACAAGCTACAAGCGACAGTAACATCTTTCTATTGCTTTTATATTCTATCTGCCCTTAGGCCAGGAGGTACTCACAACTAGAACTATTCCAGATCAATTGCTGGATTAATTTAGTAATCACACACCCTTAATCCCAGCACCTCACACTGTAGATTCAGCCACCTCTGAAAAAGCCCCACCTATGGCTGCATGAGGCTTTGGGGAGATATCTAGACACAAATCATAACAGGTAAGAGGGAAGCGAGAGAGAGAGACAGAGAGACAGAGAGACGGAAAGTGAAAGACAGACAGAGACAGAGGCAGAGAGAGAGAGAGAGAGAGAAAGAAAGAGAGAGAGAGAGAGAGAGAGAGAGAAACTAGGTGATTCTTTTATAATGAACCAACAACCAGGGATGACACCATTAATTCTTTACTTCTTAAAAGTCCCACCTCTGAACACTGTTACCCTGGCAATTAAATTTCAACATGAACTTTTTTGGGAAAAACATTCAAATAAGAGCAGCTGTTGAAGACACACCGTGGCAGGTGGCAGGGATAATACTGATCCCTCTTAAGACATTAACACAACGAATTTTAGTATTGGTTTTTCAAGAACTCTGTGACCTTGAAAAATTCAATAATGTCCTAATGTTCATTATATTCACCTTTAAAAATTGTATGATAACAACCACCTTGCTTCTACCCAGGCTATTGTAAGTATGAGCCGAGATTACATGTACAAGTGCCATAAGTTCTGAAGGGATAAACACAAGTACAGAACGGCACAACTTAGATGATCACCCCACTGTCCTTTAGAAGGGAAATGTGCCTTTTTAAAGAGATAACACCAGTGCTACCTAGTCATGTAGATTAACCTAGCAGATTATCTCACGTGGTCCAGAAATGTTTTAGATGGAGCAGGGGGTTTGAAACCCTGTCTGACACTGACAGTAGTGGAGCTGAGCTGGCTGGATGCCTCTTGATCCCCAACACACTTCTGGCTTCTATTTCCAGCCTTGACCCCGACTGCCAATTAATCCAACATTTTGCTTCTGAAAGAGACCCGTGTAGGTTTAGTAAAGGAAAATTCAAGCATCTAAATTTTATAAATCAGGTATAATTTATAAGTGAGTAAATATATTACTTCATTGAGCAAAAAAATCACCTAGGCATGGATTCCCTTGGCTTGCAGGAAGAAAAGCAAAAGGGTTAGTAAGACAGCAGGTCACATGGTGTGCAGTGGCATGGAAGTCATCACTAAATCAGATTTTTTTTTTTTTTTTACAATTTTGCCTAGGGCTCACCTGGTTGAAGCTGATGCACATCTATGATATAACATGTTGGGTTCCAGAAAATAAATGGATTAATGTACTTTATTGTAAGGATGCAGTAACTGGGAACTTGCATTCAAGTAGTAGCACAGGGAAACTGACTGCTTTTTCCCCAAGTGATTTCTAGAGTGTCCTTCCTGTATTGTCCTCATGAACACCCTCAAAGCACACAGATCCCATGTACACAGGCACACACACACACACACATGCACACACACGCACACATACACACGCACACATTCCATTAGGTTCCCCTTCCCTGCAATGTCCTTGCCCTTTCCTACACTTAAACAGCAGACGATGGTGCTTAGGACTCAGGTGAGAAGTCAGCTCACTTTTGCAGACACCTACGTGTGTTACATCAGCACTCCTTTTTCACTCTATGCATAATTTTATTGTGGTGCTGAGTCTATTACATGGGTACAGATAACATTTATATGTGAACAAATGGTTTATTTCCAAGTTTTTCCTCCCCCTGAAGACTGTAAGATTTCAGAGTTCAGGATCATACTGAATTTGTATTTCCACCCATTAAGTCTAGCACGGTACCTGCCATATAAAAAATAAGCGCTAATCAGTACTGAGTTAACCAAAAAGGCATACTTAGAGACCAAAGGAAGCAAAGAAACCTAGCTGGTGAACTTCTGAAAGCTGTCAGGTGATGTAGCAGAAAAGGAGTTTTACAGGCAGACGTAGGCTCCTCAGGTTCTATGCCCATGGGCCATGAAGTGCTCTCACTCATCTACGCATGCACTTACTGCTCAGCTTTCTGAATCCATTCATTTATTTATTCATCAAAACTGTTCAACAGGTGCTGTGCTCCAGACAATGAGGAAAGTGGGGAGATAAATCAGATGGGGGTAGGGCTTCAAAACAACCACTGAAAACCTACAGAGGGAAATAGAAGATGTCTAACCAAGGCAAAGGCAAAAAAAAAAGGGGAAAAATGATCAGAAGAATATGGCGGAATGAGGTAGCATGCAGGCTCTGCATTTCAAGGGCCCTATCATAATTTTTGTTGTACCACTTTGTAGTTGGGAAATGACTTAACCTTTTGCAGCTTCAGTTTGTTCAACGGAGAAATGAAGATAATTGTGCTGTGTACATTATTGCATTATTGTGGGCATTATGTGCCTTAGTCTCCAATAAGATTATTTCTAGTTATTACTATTTGGGGATTTCTGAATTATTTCTGCGTGGCAGTGAGATTATTCTGCCAATGAACACTCACAAATTTGCAGGCTTTTAATACATCTTGCTAAATTATCTTTTAAAATTGTTGAGCCAATTCATTTTAACAAAAAACTCTTAATTAGTTTTCTTGCAACCTTGCCCATATTTGCCTTTTGCTAATTTGGATGCAAAAGAGCATATCATAGTTTTTAAAAATTTGTGTAGATATAGTTGGTGTGGTGCAACCTTCCTACAATCTGAGTCTATGCAAGTGTTCCTCTTTTGTGCATCATTTGTGGTTTTATTTTCTCTCCTTGGCAGCATGCGGGATGAACATAAAGAGGTGATTCCAATAGCCTCTTTGGCGTTTCATAATAGGCGCTGAGCATTTTCTTCTTCCAAAAGCATTTGTTCCATGGGTTTCAGTACTATAAATACCCTGTTCTGTTTTCTCCCGCTGCAGTTGGCTGCTCCTTCCGAGCTTCCTTTGTTGGCTTACCTGGCTCCTGGCTTTGAAGTGTTGGTGCTCTTCGTCATCTGCCAGACGATATTGTGCATCTGGTGATGGCTCTAGTGTTTACATCTCCGGTCCAGATTTCTCTTACTTTGTTTACTCCAAGTCTTAGAGGTCACAAAAGCCACCACTCTTCTTGTGTCCTAAAAGAAATTCTTGATGCCTCCTACTCCACAGTCCTTGCTCTTTAATGAAGCTTAGAATCTCAAAAGAATAGTACTGGCACTATTCATGTTATTCAAATCAGACAATTTAAGGTCTTTTTGATGGCTTCTCTCATCAAAAACAATCACTGTCTGTACATGTCTTTTTCCTTCTTTGTGTGAAATCTTGTCCCATTCGAGTCTCTGACATGAATCAAACTCAGGAAACGTCTCTTGTCTGAACTCCTGCAGTTGCTTTTTTTTCTTGATAGATTTCTCTGCACCCATATAGTAGCTACGGTGATGATTTTAACATGCATATCTGACACGCGACTTTTACTGCTTACAGTTGTCCATAACATCCTCTTGGCGTGAGGATGAGGATCACAGCCCTGAGTGCAGTCTGCAAAGCTCCTTGTGATCTGCCTTCCTGCCCTCCATGCTCAGTACCTGTGCTGACATCGCTCCTCTCTCCCATCTTGTCATGCTGCTTCCTACCTCAGGGAGTCAGGCCAGCTCTTCCCTGTTCCACCTCTCCTCAGCTGGATAATCCCTTCCATTCACCAAGCAGTGTGGACGTCGTGTACCTAAGGAAGCCCTCCTTGAAGTCGTGAATATACCCTGCCAAGTGTATTTATTGTAGCTTGAATAGCCTATTCATAACAGTTTCATCATCATAATTAAATATTTGACTAAGTAATTAGTTAAGTGATTGAGTCCTCCAATAGTTGTAAGCTCAACTTAAAAAAAGACTAGTGCAGAGAAAAAGCCAATAATTGGGCTAATTGCTTAAGCTTTTTGCATATCATTTTACACATTCTTAAAATGAACATTTCTGTTCTGAGTATGTCATTAGGTTACTGTAAAGATTATATATGATAAAACATATGGAATCGCTGGCAGACTTGAGAGTAAAATGCAAATATTTTTCTCTCAATTCAAATAGATTAATCCCACGTTAGTTCTATAGGCTCTGAAACATGTGCTTGAATAATGTCTAGGAGCATAAGTTAGATTGGAAGTAAGCTCTGTAGGTTCACACACTGCAGCAATAACTGCTCTTTAGATTTGCTCTTTCTCCCATTTCCTGGCAGGTATCTGGCTTTGTGTCATTTTTAAAGGTCATCTCCCCTCCATAGGCTCTGGATTGCACAATAGATTTCTTCTGCATGAAAAGGAAAATAACGTGACGACCAAAGAGAAGGCCTGCTACTTGAAGACTGGTTATAACCACCATAATTTAGGAAGCGGATATGGTAAGGATAAAAATGTGTGCTTTCCTCTTTGACAGAAAACATTGATATGACTTGGAACTCTCAGCACATGGGGCTGTCAGAGGCACCTGGCTTCACCAGCACATGTTGAAGAAGTTTCTCACAAGAAGCAGAATGTTTCCTCTTTGGCTGAGCTGTGGAGGACGAGTTTGGGTAATTGGGTAGATTGCAAGTGCTCTTTGTTGATTCTTACAAGTGAAGCTGGATCTTATTAACAAAGCCAAATCACTATGTACTATGGAATTCAAGGATTACATATCCCCAATAAACCCAAGAACCCTAAGAGATCCTGCCCACGTGGGATACAATGGCGTTGTTACTCTTGCATCAGAAAGGGCTCCAGGGGACAGAGCATAAGCCAGGGGAAAGGACACTCCTATATCTAAGTTTAACCTAATGGTAAGAACTGGACTAAAGAAATGGAATATAAACATGGAGTATAAACATGTAGAAACATGTTCAAAGGAAAATAGTTAATGTGTATTTTTGTGTTAATCCAGTTATTCAAAATCCTTCTGCGTTAAGTGCCTTATACTTCTAATCAAGCCTGATTATAATTATACATGAACAAAATATAAAATTTGGGGGAGTAAGAATTCTTTTAAATTACATATATAAATAATTATACTGTAGTCATATATATTCTCTATTATGATAATGATTGTTGTATGTAATGAATACAAATCTACCTTCACATATGTTGAAAGATTTTTTTCTACATACATGCATCTGCATATGTTTGTGTATGTACATATTCCTTCTGCCAAGGGTAGATTTATCTGTCTTTTTAGGAATGAAGACTCTAAGAGGATCCAAAATCACTGGATTACCTATTGTCTGTACAGATCTAAAATTAATTGTTCAAGAAAGTGCAAATAACGGTGACAAAAACATCTTGGAAAGGAGGTGGTCTGAGCTGATTTTAATTTTGCTTCTTCGATCTTGATTATCACAAAGTAATTTGGAAGATTTATCCTAACAATTCCCAAATCTGAACTAAAAGAGGTGCATTTTATGATTAGTTTTTTCCCAACTGATCTTTTTATGTTCTTAGATAATTTTATTAGACATGAATATATTGTTTTATGTTTCATTGCAACAAAAGTTTAAAATGATATAAAATATAATGCTCAAATTTTATACTTATAATATAATTTAGTAGTAGCTAAACTAGAAAATGAATGTTTAACAACTTTGAGTTGAGTTTTTTAGACGTGACATAGGAGTTGCTTTTACCTAACACGAAGAAGATAAATGCGGATTGCGGATCCTCGATGTTTATTAATCCATGACAACCCAGCGGCATAGAATTTTCACTGGATATTTTTAAATCTTTATTTTCTACTTGCCCACTTTATGGCCCAACTTAATTGGCTAATTGAAAATTCTCAGGTTTCTGCCGTGTAGTTCTTCTGTGCTGTGAAAAGCAATCTTTTCTCAAATGGATATTGCGATACTAATATCTTTTCTTAATAGTTTTCCACATAGTATTTCAGCTTTGTGCTAAATTTTTATGTGTTCACATAATTTCCACTTTCTTTATCACTATAAGTGATGCCGAGTGGCCGGCTTACACACAGTCTTAGAGCCTTATTAGTTTATGGAATGTTTTAATTTTTCTTAATTGGTTGAATATTCTAGAACAGCCATTATGTGGTAATTCAAAATACTTGACATGTATCAGTCACACATATCATATGCACATACCACATGCTGGATAATTTAGACCTAATTTTCATTATGTATTAACTATTTTCTATTATACATTATATATTATATTGTTCAGTGATTGAGAAAAGCTGTAATTATATAAAGCTAGAATTGTGTAGTATGTCCAGCTGTAAGGCTTACATATGACTATTAGTTTAGAAGTTCCAATAGACCTCTGCGGTCCACTGCTGGCATGGTGAATGGGGATGGCCAGGGCAGAAATGTGCTTGGGAGCAGATCCAAGCCCCCAGGGCAGGGCCCTGGTGAATGGCTTTCTTGCTGGCCACTTGCAGAGTGAGTAGCTGGAGAGCTGTCAGCCCCACCCTGAGTGCCGGGTCCCTGCTGCAGGCCCCGGCCAGGTTAGGTGTACACAAGTCATGCTCCCCCTGTCTCCTTCTCACTGCCCTGTGGGGGATTAGATTCAGGATTTGTTCCTGGAGTTCAAGGCTTTGATGAGAAACTGACAGAGGCTGATGCTTACCCACCGATCTTGATAGAAAAATTAAAGCTTTGGGATGACAAGCTTCAAAACTGGAAAGATGATGTACAGAGAAAGAAAGTGAAAACTCTCAGAGGGACAACAAATAGCATGGTAGAGTTGATTAAATGCTGCATTGTGTCACTGCAGGTCCCTGAAGGACCTATGAACCCTGTGGACACAATATATCGTGGGAGTCCTTTGGAAACTGTGGTCAGCACAATGCCTTCAAGACTGTCTTAACCCCACATCCTGCCCAGTCGTGTACATCAGAGTGGTGTTGTCCCCGTGCTAGCTTCCTTGGAACGCTATCACACTCTAGCATAGAACAGCACAGGCACCCACCACTGAGGAGCAGTCTAACTTCTCCAAGCTGTCAAGGACCCCCAGGATGGCTCTGCTTGAAAGAAGAGCAACTGTCTCCATTTTGGCCCTGTTTCTTTGTACTGATACGTGCAGAGCTGGCTAAATTTTGTCTTTACCTCCTCAGCTGGCTTTAAGCAATGCAAAGGGGTCTAGTGGAGGTGCTGTGGTGCAGTGTTTAAAGCAATTTGACGGTTCAGTGTTGCCCACCCTGTAGGTCCCAAGTAATATGTGTCAGTCAGGCTGAGGATGCCACACTGTCAGCTGAAACTGACCCTGTAGAAAAGAGGCTATGACCTCACAGGGCCTGAAGATAACACATCAGCACTGAGGCACCACAACACTAGACATTGTCCCAATGTGTGATAAGCAGATCATTCTTTCTGCATATCTCTCTTTCTGTGTGTCACAGAGGTGATTTCAGGCCTCCCACGGAGCCCAGCTCACAGCACTCACCTGCTTCCCACCATTCTCACAGTCACTCATGCCCAACCCACTCCCCTCTTCATGAATTCATAAAACCTGGGTTCTGCCCTGGGTTGAGGCCCCTGCTCCGGTTAGCCCTCGTAGTAGCTGGACTTAGGACCCCTTGGCTCCCTACAACTACAAGTTTGCTGGAGCGTCTTTTTTCTCACCGTGGGTTGCACTGGAAGTGGTAGATTGGAATCAACTTATTAGACTTCCAATGACTTTCCCTTGGGGTTACAAATGTGGACCCCTCCGCACTATGATGCGTCCAGGGAGGAATTTCTATACAAGCCACACCATCCTGTCTCCAGGTGCAGTCCCAGACTTCTCCTACTGCAGCAGTGAAGGTAAATTCTATGACACTGAGGCATCCCCTCAAAGTGGCTGGTTCCCTCAGCCTCTGTGCACTGCAGCTCCGGAATCAGCCTGAAGTACTCAGACACCCCAGAATCACTGAATTCATCCTTGTCCAAGGGAACTAGTGATGCCGACGTCTCTGATCACAAGTGGAGAGGGAGGCACGGGGAACGGAGTGTTGCCATCACCTCTTGTTACAGGGGTAGACTGGAATAGGTCTTTCTAAGTAGTTCTTCCAATGCTGCTTCTTGAAAGAAGATCTTTTTTGGAAACGTACGCAGACTTTTTCATGCGTCCAGAGCCTTTTGTGAACGTTAGTGACCAGAAGAGTCCCAGGGACCAAATGGGTCGTGTTGTGAAATTTTATCTCTTGGCCTTTAGTGAGAGAGGGAAAGGATCAGTTGCCAAGAACTCAAAAAATCTCAATTGGAGTGAGATTTTTCAATGCCGCGTGCGTGGGGAGAGAGCCGAGCCAGTCTCAGAAGGACCAGCTCAATTGGTTTCTAAAATCAGTAACATTTGTGGTTAAGCAGTTTTCTCATCATTCACTAATTTCAACCTTTTATACTGAGTATTTTAGCAAGAAGATACAACTCAATGTTCATATCTGGACCAAACCAAAATTCTTTGGGATATCGGTCGGGGTGCACAGCACAGGCCAGGGTTGCGTCTCGTGTCTAGAGGATGATGCGCATTTCCTTCTCACGTTCCCTAATGGCTCTGGAAGGTCGGTCCTCACACTGCGCTGGGAGGAGCTGGGAGGAGAATGCAGTATTAATTGTTTCAAAGCAGGTTATACTGCAAACACCATCTTCCAAATGTTTCATCGGCCTGTTTTTTCTTCTATTCTTTCTATAGGGGCAAGAAATGCAGAATTATTCCTGAGATTTTTTTTTCTCCCAATGATAAGAAGTCTTTTTTCTCAATGGAAGGTGAATGGAATGGTGTCATGTATTCAAAATGTGTAATGAGAAAATGCAGTCTGGGGGTACTAAGAAGCTGTACATTTTGGAGAAGAAAGTGAGCAAGTTGCAGGATCAGAATGCATGTGAACCCTGCTGTCTGTGGAAGGATGTCACTTTCAGTTTAACAACCAGGACGTGGATGCAGCAACTGAAGCAAAGCACAGACATGAAGAAAGGCAAAGAGCAGAAGCCCGAGGGAATTCTGTGAAGATGGAGAAACCTGCGTCTTTGACGAACACTCACTGATGATCTCGGTGCTGAGAAGCATCAGGTTGACCGTGCGGTTCACACCTGCCAAGCAGGGCATGGGCCTGATTAAACAGCAGCAATCTTCCTCCGGGAGAACCTGCCCCTCTCTTACTGCGGAGGTCCTTATCTCAGGAACACTGGGCTGTCCCCGGCAGATGAATGGTTAAAACAGGAAAAGCGTTCTTCTCTTTCCTGTGTGGTGTTTAAAATGTTGACTTCAGTCCTGAGAAAAAAATTCAAGTTTTTAAACAAGACATCTGCTGCTTTCTAAAAACTCACGCTTTGCAAAGCATTTATAAATGCGTGCCTCATATTCTGTGCTCTAGCTCTGCTTTTAAGGTATGATGTATGAAGCTTTTTGTATATACAGATACATAGGCAGGTTTGTCATAAATATTCCATCTACGGTGCTTCCTGGGTCCTCTCAGCTGTTTTAGAACATTAGCCCAACGTATTACAAATCAAGTGTTAAGACATGTTAGGGTTTCAACTATAATAACTTCTACTTTGTAATTGAAGTATTAAATTGTGCCTAAACTGGGATTACAGTTTAACTGTACTCAGGGCTTCTGAAGTCTTCATAAGTAAAATTTCCAACTTTTTTTAAAATAAAAATTCCAGTTGGTTTTCATGGAACATATTTTGTCACTGGTATTTAAAATTTTTGTCCTCAGTTTAATAAACACAAAGGCTTTATTTTCTCTCATTTCTCATTTCATCTGTCTGCTTTTTCTTTTGTTCTTAAAAACTGCATTCTCTCCCTTCCTCCTCCCTCTCACCTCCCATCGTTCTTTTCCTTTTTGCTCTTTCCTGTGTGGCACAGGAGTGAGGATTTCTGATCTTTGGTCTACACAAGTCTCCTATGTGCTTCTGGGTTTCTCGGTGACGTTCAGCCAGACGTTTCCCTCCCTCACCTGTGGCAAATCCAGTGTCCTGAATTTTTTGTGGCAATTTTGAAAATGGTAAATCTCAAAGGGCTAGTCAATATGCTGTTATAATCTAAGGGCAGCTTATGAGCAGTGTAGCAAATACAACTGGAGCTCATATAAAAAACCAACTTTGGATTGTACAAGGGCAATATTTTTATTTTAAATGTTTCACTTAGTCAAATTTAAAAAGAAATATGCTGTTAGCATACACAGAGTTAGCAAATTGTGTAATATTCTAAGGATTTCTTTTACACTTGGCCAATTTCAGTTTGGCCTTTGTCTCCTCTCTCTATGGTCACGTATCTATTTTCTTGTGATTAAATGTATACACAGAAAACCTTCAGTTTTCAAAAATATTTTTACTCATCTGTTTTGGCCTAGAATTAAACAAAGGACCAAGAAGATCTATCTTAATATTTTACATGGTTTTTTGTCAAAGAAAAACTACAACACATTGTTCTACATTTTAATTTTAGAAATCAGAGTACATCCCAGTTTACAACCCTCATTCAAACAAGGGATCACCAGGATCTTAGGGAGAAATCTGAACCTCCATGTTCATCCCAGAGTGAGCCCCAGTAGCAAGGACGCCGAAACATCCTAAGTGCTTATCAAAGATCAATGGACAGGGAAAATGCAGTGTGTAACATATGGCATACGGCAGAATATGAAGAAGGACATTCTGTTACTTGCGACCATGGAGGTGACCTCCAGGACGTGATGTTAAGTGAAATATTTCAGTCAAAGAAGCACAGACACTGCACGATTCCATTTATATGCAGTTAAAAATAGTTAATTTTAAAGAAACAGAAAGAGGAGTGGTGATTTCCAGGGGTCTGTGCATGTGTCGGCGGGGAGTGGGAATGTGAGTCTGCGTCCAGTGGGTGCAGCTTCAGTTACATAAGAGGAGTAGCTTCCAGAGATGTGCTGTGCGACATAGTAGCGATGGCTACTCCTGCCCACTGACTGGATTGTGGCAGCCATTAACTGGTACATTCCAGAGCACAAGAACCATGTGGTAAGCTCGGTGGCTTTTGACACGGCTCTGTAACCCCAGAATTTAGTAGCAGATACTACAAAATACACAGTGATGACTGTTTCCTTCTGCAAGAAATCAACATTAGGGCCAGGAAGTTAAAAATCATCACCGATTTTTACTTCTCTTGATATAAGCTTCCTGTGTCCTTGTGCATTTAGTAAATACGTAATACTGATTATTAATGCTACCACAGCTGTAAATTGGCTAAGTTCACTACCTTTGAATCAGAAAGTGCAGGTCTCTATCGTCTTTTGATGACAATCTCTGAAATATTTGAAGGTGACAGTCAAACTGCTTCATTGTATCTGTTTCAGCATTTCTTCACATTGCTCTTATATATTAAGTTATGTCTCTGTTCAGCTCAGCAGAAAGATGTCAGGGTACCAGGTACTTTGTTACAGAGCCTCCATTATAAAGATGGATAAATATAAATGCATCTGGGGAAATAGCAGATAAACATAATTTGAATATATTGTTGGGTTTCATCATATATTTTAATTTAGTGTCTGAGATTCAGATGTGTACAAGGTTCTATGTGAGCATACAGGAAAGGCTTCCAGCCTAACCAAAGATATCAGATGAGCAGTTATTATTGTTTCATTTCATTCTCTTAGATGCAGTACAGCTATTCATATTTTTCAGGATCAATTTGGATTTTTTTCTATTATACAAATTGCATTCCTTCAACCTTTCTTCATCATTATCAAAGTGGATATGCTTTCTATTTTTAAAAAACACTTGATCTTTATGTTAAAAATGGTGTCCAATACAGAAGAGGGGCAGGCCTACGACAAATCTTAGAACCTGTTCCCTCTACAATGCACCCTTTAGTCGACTCTGATAAAGATTCCTGAATGTTGATGATGAATGTTACATGATAAAGTTTTCCTTAAAGTAGTAACCTTTATACTGTGAAAACCACATTCCAATGACTATTCCACATTTTGTGAAGTAGTCACCATGAAATACTTCTTGTGGAAAGATACTCTCATGATGGACACTGACGTTCTTGTCCTCCAATAAGTTTGGGCTTGCAGAAAAACTGTATGGTTTTCTCAAGGCAGAACTTTGAGAATGCACTGTCCTTCTAGGGCATGTTTCCTGATATGGTATGCAGAGACAATTCTAGTGGAGCATGAATGCATTTTATTCCCTTTAAAGTTTTTTCTTTACCATTTGAATTTGTGAACTGTGTTCTGCTGCAATGACAGGAGCTACTTTCATTTTGACCTCAGTTCTATCTCTCTGTGGCAAAGCTGTCTTCCTCTTTCTCTCCATGAACATTTCCTACAGTTGATCTGTGTTCAGCATAAAGGCTGAGAACCAGCTGGAAAGGGAGCATGGACAAAGGCAGTGTGACCGGCTTCTCCCACGTAGACGGGTCTTAGCTGGCATAGCTCCCCAGGGAGCCCAGTTCACCGCCCTCAAGATTACCACTACAGTTTGCTTTTCTACGGCATCTCCAAAGCACCCAGCACCCCAGCCAGCCCTCTCCTTCCCTGTCTTCTCCCCTACCCTCCTGTTCTGAGTAGCTTCCTTTCCCTATGATATTATGTGTTCAACCAGACGGGCCATGCCGCACCTTTCCCCCTGCCCACTGGAATCACTTGATAACTGTCCATCCTTGCAGTGAGAGTACTGCATAGCATCTCACCCCACACACTGTGACCTAACAGATGCACATGCGGAGTGAGAATGGGTCCTGCCACTCAGCGAATTCTCAGGTTGAGTGACAGATACAAGCTGGACTGTGTGTCCCTGTTTCCCAAAACGTCAATTTCGCACGGTTGCAACCAAATATTTTTTCTTTATGCATAGTTATTCTTGGAACAAGGTTGGAAAAATAGTAATAATGTGTACTTTGTATAGCACTTATTCTCTGCAAGGCACTTTATACCCACTGAACTCCATTTAAGTAGACACAGTGAATACCATTTTGGCAGACAGGGAATGGAAACACGAAGAGGATGTCTGCCTCTGACTCTATGAAGATTGCTCTGGGCACGTGTGTTCCTGGGCATCTGTGGCTGGCTGGAGTGTGAGCTCCCCAGGAACAGGAAAAGATTGCTTTGTTCACTGATGTCTTTCCAGTGCTTGGAGTGGTATGGGACAAATACAGAAGCTGGATATTTTCTGCAGAAGGAAGGAAGAAAAAAAGAGAATGAAAGAAGGAAAAGAAGAAAGAGGAAAAAGAAAAGAAAGAAAGAAAGAAAGGAGAAAGAAAGGATGGAAGGAAAAAGAAAGGAAGAAGGAAAGAAGGAAGGAAGAAGGGAAGAAGAGAAAGAAGGAGGGAGGGAGGGAGGGAGGGGGAAGACAGGCTATTTCATTTATTTTTAATGAAGTAAATACATCAAGTTCCAGTTGTGAGGCTATTTGTGATTCACAGTTTCCTCTAATATGTCACATATCACCAGTTAGAAAACAGCTTTGTAACACAGAAAATATTTTGCCTTAATTTTAAGTAACTGAGGCTTGGAGAATAAATTGGCTTTTCTCAGATGAGCCTACAAAATGGTTGATAAAACATTTAAATTGAAACTTATTTGAATTTATGGGGTTTCTTATACTGTAGTCCATAGTGAAAGGCTGTGCCGGTAAACTCACGCACCTCTACCGAAACTTCGTAGGATTTTGCGCTGTGCGCTTGGACACTTAGGCGTCTTATCCTCATAACGAGACTAAAACTTACTAAAGCTTTTGCTGCAGAATTTCAAGGAAAGGGACATTTCTTTTACAATCCTTCCGCTCCAGCAACAACCCACACTGCTTACTCTTAAAGCAAATGCTAAAAAGCTGCTGCCAAATGTACGTCCAAAAAAAAGTAAGAAAATGAAAGCAGTATAGATGTTTTTAAGTGTGTGTTGCTATAAAATAGAAAGATGAATAATTTTTATTCCAAATTGTGCGCTAAAAGTATTATCCTATGGGTAAATAAAAATCTGTACCTGGAACCACTGGCATAATAAATTAGTTTCACTGAAAAAATACATTTTTGTGGATCGAGAATATAATATTTGCAAGAATAGATGTTCAATTTCCACAGGAATAAGCCACCCTGCTCCCTAACCTCTAAATACAGCTAAGGGCCTGTCTGCAAGCTTCCACGGACAGGTCCTGACCCCAGCGTTTCCCGTTTGAGGAACGGTCGAAGTCTTCCTGTCTGCAGGGGCGGGATGCGAGCCCAGTGCTCTGCCGTTTGGCTTCCAGGCGACACGTAAGTCCTCTGGGCTGTTCAATGGGCTTTTTCTTCCGTTCCCACCTCACTGCTCAGCCCTTGCTGCTCTTCCTGTTGGGACAGCAGAGCCAGGAAACAGGCGGCCCTTGGTGAGTGCCGAGGGCAGCAGTGAGTGGCTGCCTCATCCCTGTGGGGTCTCCTTGGCTCGGAGCACAGCTGGTGTTTAACTGTCTGATCAGTCTTACATGCCTACATTTGGCTATCTGAGTCACCAATCTGAAGATAACAATATGTAGTACAGCACCCATTGTTAATTTCCTGTCACATTGTTTTGAAATTCTGTATCATTTTTATGGGTTTTGTGTTGTTTTATGTCTTCGTGTTTGGTAATTTGTTTTTGTTCTTTTCTCTTTAAAGGAAAAAAAAAATTTAAAAAAAGAGAAAAGCTAGTTTTAGTGAGAAAAAAAATCTGTTCTAGAATTAAACCTCTAGTCAGTAAACAATTGCTTGTTGGAAGAGCAGTGTGAGAGAGTTATTGTTATAGGAACGGTCATTTATACACTAATGTTTATTAACAGATATCCCTAGGCCCTCTGCTCTGATACCTGTAACGCAGCTTCAGTGGTCACTGGCAGCCTCACACAGGTCTGAGAGCCCCACACTTGTGAGTCTGTTGTGGGCTGGCTGTGCGTAGCTGCACACACGGCTGTGCATCAGTTTACCGCCTCTTGCACCTTCCAAGTTTTTGATTGCTTCCACAAACCCCGGGAGGGCTCATTAGCCAGCTTCCTCCAATATCCAACTCCCTGCGCTTAAAGCACTTTTGCAAATAATGATTTGAACTTGGGTGAAAGTTTCTGAAACACGCTGAAGATCAAACCAATCATCTAATATCAAACATTTCCAAAGACAGGACGGGGAAGTAAAATCTATTTCTAAAATACCTATCATGAATTCATTAAGAGATTACGTGATAATTATACCCCAGATGATACATCTAAGGGCAGTAATTCAAAGCAGCAGAGGAAGACAAGCAAGTTGGCATTTGCTATGCATGTGCAGGTGATGCACATGATATGACTCACTGAACTGACTTAGGAATATTGAAAGTAGAATAAGATTATATTCTAAGTATGTGTTCATATGTGCATGCAGCAAGTACCCATGATGAAAGACGACCTATGCATTATATGTCACAAATAGGTGCTACTGGTAAGAAGTACTACATGTTACACCTAGAGCACAGGGACAACCTATACACGGGGACTGCATGCTTGGAGACACGACATTGTAGCTAGACAGCAAGCTTTTTGGGAAAGTCACCGGAAAGTTTTACAGAGGTATTTTAGGCAGATAAATTAGATAGAAATTAATATATTACACAGTCAGACAAGGACTGGGCTCTCAAGGAAGTCAGCACAAAAATAAAGACATCAGTACTGTGGCTGGAAGTGCACCTGAAGGTCAGGCCTCAAGATGAAGATGCAGTGGCCAGGCTTGCCTGCCTCCCTCAGGGTTCACAGTAACTTGAGATGATCCTGGAACTAGCACCACCTGCTCCAGGAATCCCCAATCGGCATCAGTCGCACAGGTGAGTGGCTGGGGCACCTGGATCCATCTTTTCCCCAAAATGCTTGTGCTCTTCCCCATACCCTGGTTGCATGACTAGCTCCCTAGTGGATCAATGTTAGCTCAGCAGCTGTACTTGTAATCCGATAGGTTGATTGTGGTTTGACCCACACTGTAGTCATGTTGTGACAGAGGTAACTGTATAAGCTACCCCAGACAAAGGCCCTTGGTGGCCAGCCCATGCAGGGTCCCTCCTGGAAACCCAGGAGTGATTTGTCTCTCCTTCTTACTAATAACGCTCCTGTCTTTTTCCTTTGGTTTGCGACTTTATTCCTCGGTGTTGTGGGACTTGGCACAGTTGATATTTAAAGGAATTTGCATGTCTTGGGAGAGGTATACTCTTCGGTTCCCAAGTGAACAATACTCCTCGCCGAGTCAGGTTTCTTACTTAATTAAGTGGCTCCTTCTGCCTGTGTGCATGTATCACAGTTATGCTGGTCTCTATGGCACCTGAGGTTAGAACCCATACAGATGCTCACACTTCCTCTGATCCAAGGAGTTCTTTTTCATGTGATAACTATCCTTGAAAATTGCCAGAGTACTGAAAGAAAAGTAGCCATTATTTTTGTATATAACTATAACTACTTAAGTATATTTTCTTTAATACTGAACACTTTGACTTGCGTGGAATTTCTCTTGTGGGCTTAAAACAAACTTTACTCAATACCGGCTATTTCTGAAGATCAGCGGGTATTTCACTGGCGTTGACTCATTTACTTCATGGCTTCATTTAGATCTGTGTTGATCACACACGTACACAACATGACACCAAGTAGAGGGATCGCGCAATGTTCATATCAACTAGTATCCAAGAGCAAGTCTTACAAGAGATATTTTGAGAGTTCAAGAATGAAACCAACACCGACTCAAAATTTTATGTATCAGATTTCACAGGTAAGTGTATTCAGAAAAATTAAAGATCTTGTTTAATCTATTGTAGCTACTTTTCATTGACTTGATTTATGGAAGCTCTTACTTTAGTTGCAGACTTTCCCCCAATGTAGTTGAATCTACAAGTTCATAAAAATAAAACAGAATACAGCATTAAGTAAATGAAAGCAAACTATCAGACCTTCCCCCAAAATATCCTAAGTGGTTTCTTCTTTTCTGGAGTATTCGATTCCCTCCCTGGTGAAGACTTTGAAGTTGCAGGAGGAGGAAGAAGCTTTTGCGTGTGAGTTAATCATTTCCTTGTTAACCTTTTGCCATCAGCCACAATGAGATTCATTCTTCATATCACAGGCCTCGTCTGCAGGAATATGCTTTTATCTTTGCCTGGTCTTACAGGACTGGAGGGAATTGGCACCCCTAGGGAATCATTAAAGAGATAATGGGCAAATTATTTCCTCATATCTTCATTCAGAGTTCTTTCCCTCTGGTGCCCTCCTCCTCCGTGGGCATCAGTCAGAATTATTCATCAAGCGCTGAGGATAGAAACGCCCAAGGGAGAGTTGGGAGGGGAAGAACACAAACTTGGAAGCCAGTAGGATTCAGATCCCGTATGTGAAGATAATTTTCTTTGGGGCTGTATTGGAGTTAAAGAAGTCTGGGAATTGGTAAAGGAGACTTGCTTTTTTTTACAGTCATTAAATTATAGGTGGTTTGCAGTCCTTTTTTACTTTTTCTTTTTTATGTATTTATTTATTTATTTTTTTTTGGTACTAGGAGTCAAACTCAGAACCTTGTGCTTGCCAGGCAAGCGCTGTGCCGCTGAGCTATATCCCAAGCCCTGATCTACAGTCTTGAGACAGTCATCTTCAAGCAAAGTTTGCGGCAGTAGCTAGGGCATTTTTGTTTTGTAGAATGTTTCTTTTTTTAAAAGCCAGCTCATGCAGTGAATGCCTAGTTGTTAGTAATTAGGTTTGAGCATCTGTCTCACTCTTGAGAAAAAGAAAAACTGAGTGATGTGAAATAAAAAGTGGTAATGGATCAGCAGAACAGGCAAGGGAGGCAGCTGAAGAATGGCGTAGTGGGGAAGAAGGACTGGGCTCTCCTCCTCTGACACCCGAGGCAGTGTGCTCATCTTTAGCATATGAGTGGTCCTAGAGATTGGGGACTTTTCCAGTGCTTTGCTAAATAGACACTTTAGCATGAGCTACCGCCCTGGCGGGGCAGGCTCTAAATGCTGAGATGAGCCAACGGGCAAGTTTCAGGACCTGAGGGTAGGTTGGCCACAGGGATTAGGCTCCTATGTAGAGTTAGGCTCCTATGCCTAGGCTTCTCCAGTGCCTGGAGGTAAGTGCACTTGGTGTCTTGTTCTGTGACTATTTCAACACAATGGCTCCAACTCTTCCCAGGGTGGAAAACTAGCAGGAGGCTGGGAGAGGGTTTACATCTGAAAGGGACAGATAAAGAATTTACAATCAAGTTCTCCTAAAATAAATGCTCTAAGGAAAGGGAGCCCAGGGGCTGTAGTCCAGAAGAAATCTCTCCATAGTTGAGTCAAGTAGAGTGCAGCATAGGCTGGGCTTGGTCAGTGTTAACAAGGCTCCCTGCTCACTGTGAGACATTTCAAACTGGGTGATGGGCCGCAAGGCGGAGGCTGTGATCTAATACCTTGGTGCAGCATAGCCCTGGACCAGGCCAGCTCGGACTTGCCACTGGAGGCTACTGGGAGACCGGCTTCCCCACAGCCCTGACTTACAATAACAAGGCTAGGCTGAGTGTAGGCTGGGAAAGCTCCTTAGGAAGTAAGATTTTGCATGACTTCTCTATGTCTTAGCACAAAGCCAGCTGTGGTCCAGTGTGAACTTGTGCCTTCACCACTTTGTGAGAGACGCACAATCCTGTTTGTCAGATTTCTTTCTCATGTGTGAGTGATTTTCAGATGCCAAGCATTTTCTCAGTCAACCATCAAAGTCTTCCAGACAATGTCAGAAGTGGCAAAGTGGTATAATCTTTGCCTAATATCATAATACCCATAGCAATGACAAATTCATGGTTATGGGAATAATCAGGAAGAATATTTTTCCCACTGGAAGTATTTTAGTTTTAAATTTTAATTTCCTATAATTAACCAAGATAGTATAATATTGTGTATTTTTCACAGAAGAGTAATGTAAATTCTTTCCATGGGCAATGAATGGAAAAATCACAAATTCTGCTTACTGCTTTAATGCAGCTTTTCTGGAAACTCTCCCATCCTTTTTCTGTTCCAAATTTAGCAGGTGAATGCACTGTATTTAACTTAAAATTCTTGTAGGCCACTTCATAAAACATGAGCAGAATGGGCTCTGAATTAAATTTTGAGTGTATCACATTAAAAATATAAAAGCGGAAAATGATGGTATCACCACTAATGGTCCAAAATAACCAGGTTATGAATAAAACTGTTCACTCTCCTCATATATTTTTAGTAAAGAGAGTTGGGAGTAGTGAGTGCAACTAATCTTCAATACCTAATTAAAGTCTCTTAACTAATTTAACAAATGCATTGTGAATGTGTAGCCGGAGATGCTTTAAGTAAACATACATTGCCCAGACTAAGTTTCATAACTAAACAAATGACAAAGCAGTTCAGGCATTTTAATTTTCTCAAGTCTTCCTAGCAAAACATTTCTAAGGAAAACAAGTCAAGGACAATTAATAGCTAAAGGATGGAGAGGCGGTTTTGTTTAAGCAATGAGTTCTGTAGTATTAATCTAATTTGACATGTAAAAATCACTTGTAACATTTTAAATGTATTGATTCTTTTACTGCCCATTTCTTTTTTTGCGTGTGATTCTGTTGCATGTAATTATCGCTCATAGATACAGCTAAGGATGGATGCATACAGAGATGGAAAATGTACTACACATTTTCTTGAACATATACATGTTGTGTACAGTTAAATGCAAGCTGACCACCCAGAGATGCAAGATTCACATGCGATGAGTCCTTCCTCTTTGTGAGCATTTTCTGCAGAAGCTGCCAGTAGAGTGAAGCCCTTGGCTTTCTGGGAAGGATGGCCTTCAATTTCTCCTGCATGGGTCTGGTCCTGGTGGAGTACTTTCAAAGTGTGCAAACTGAACTTCAATTAAAGAATTCTTCAGGGCACAGAAAGCAGATGAACAGTAAGAGCACTGAGACTTCTCTTGACAAGATTTTGGCAGCAGGGAAGCCTGAGCCCAAAGCCGATATTTGTAAGTGCTACATGGAAGCAAATATTTAACACCCCGTGGGAGTAGGGAGTAATGTCGGCTTCTGACCATGTTTCCCATTTTCTTGGCCTCTCCGCTCTGGAGCATTTGTGATTCCAAATAATATGAAGAATTCAGTGCTTGGCAAAATCTAAACCTTGCATTTGAAACAGCTCTCAAAGGGAGTTATTAACTAACTACTCATAACTAACTAGTACCATATTTTTCCTACAGTATGAAATACTAATTTCTTTCATTTTGGCCGAGGTTGTTCTTGCAAGCTGTGAAAATTCCCAGTGAGTGTTTTTCATCTTCATAAATACAAACAATTTTCTGCTGGCTTTTGGTTAATTTGATCTGACTTTCATGTAATGTACCACAGAGAGAGGGTTAACATAGCCAGATGATCCTTGCAAAGTTCTTTCCTGACCTGTGTTTCTCTTCCTCACCTCCTGCATAACCATAATCCTCACCACTGCATTTATTGGCATTTTCACTTCTCTGAGCTAGATATTCCCAGTGGGGCTGGCTGGTATCACTGTAATTAGTATTACAAGCATAAGTGGTCATGATATGACTGATGACGAGGGATGACAGCTTATGAGCATCAATACCTACTAGTTCTCTACTTGATGTCTAAAATTCTCTGTACTGTTTCCATTTACCCCAGCACCCTGAAAACGAAAGAAGGCTCCTGTAGAATGCCTGGAAAAGAGGAATATGGTGACTATAAAAAATCAGGGTGATTTCACTTTGCATTCTGATTTGTGCTGGGAAACCAGGATAATTAAGAAGCTGAGATAGATTGATGGTTACTAAAATGAAGAAAGGTGTGGCTTCCAAGCCCCAATGTCTCAATAACTGAGTGGGTATTGCACAAGGTGTTTAATGTCCCTCAGCATGAAGTTCCTCATGTCTAAAATAAAGATACCACGTGGTTGTGGAGATAAGAGTGCAATGAACTACCTAGAGTTGAGGAGGCATCAGCTTGAATTTAATCGGAAGTATAGTAATCACCTAAGAATAAAGCCGGATGTAAAAATATAGAAGTTAATGAATAGATAAAACTTACCCTGAATGTTAGATCTGCTAACTTCACATCAAAATTAATTAATATTCATTAAGTCCCTTTAACTAAGCAATTTAGGTAAGAATTTATTTTCTTGGCATTTGAGTTACATTTTGATTTATATAATCAAAAGATTTCTTTGTTTAAATCGTCTCAGGTTAGATCAAAGCAAATGGTAAATGATTTTGGATTATACAACAATTCAGAGTGCTACATTTTTTTTTAATAGTGCTGTAGTCTTTTAAAATGTGCTGTTGGATGGGGAAAGGTAAGGATAGCACAGAGATGATCAGAGTGGTAAGATTTCACACTGTTAACAGTGTGCAGATCCACAGCTTTGCACAGTTATGCTGTCAGTCACAGAATATTTTAAAACCTCCCCAAGAGCAGGGTCCATTTCCTTGGTGAAACAGGAAACCTGCCAGAGTCCTGTTGAAACCGAGGTAGCACCAGAATCCGAGAAGAAGGAGAGACCTTAGAAGTTCTGACGGTCTCAGGTGTCTTGGTTACTAGAGACTAGCTGTCCCTCAAACATAGAGGTTTCCACCTAGATCTTAGTAAGGCAGCTGCCTCTCTCTGTCCATTCAAGACTCAGCTCAACATTGTGTCCTGGGGAATTTGAGGGGCCACTCAATTCAACTTCATCTCCTGGGGCGTCTCTGCATTCCTTCCTTTCATTCATTGCTTCGTGTCATTGCTTGCTATTTCATAGGTACTTGTTTGTCTGTTCCCTCACCCCCAGAAGGGAAGCACATTGACAGCAGGGACTGTGACCCTGTGGATCCTTTATGGCCCAAGTATCAGGGACACAGGTAGTAGGAAATCAGTGCAATGCTGGGAAGTTGAACAAATGTCCCACCCACTTACCTGTGAGGAACCAGGCACAGACAGGCACCAGGAGAACCATAAAAGCAGCCGCTTTTCCTCACAGTCAGCTCAGCATTGCTTACTGTGCTCCCTTCTTTCTTTCAGAGTGAATGAGATCTGCTTGGCCCTACGAAAACGGAGCAGTTTCCACTGACCGACTTCTGAACCATGTGCTTTCTTTAGTAGAATTTTCCCTCACACAGCAGTGCCGCACAGCATGGTAGTGTGCTCCTGCTCTTCACTCAGGTTCCACGAGCGCCCTTTTTTTCCGGCAGCTCTACCCTGTGCAGGGCAACAGAGGAGACCTGGGCCACCTTCTGTGCTGCTGGACATGAGGTGCACAGAAGCAGCTGTTGTGTAGTCACTCGGTTATGTTCTTGGGAATTCATTTTTAAAACATTTACTGGAGACGTGTCCTGCTGGGGCCATGCTGTCAGGATGTGGGGAGAAAGCTGAGAGCACGTCACTGCGGAAGCAGGGCGTCTTTGTCTTCCCCTGGGGTAGCTGCGGTGGGGGACAGGTGTCTACTGAACGTCCTAGACTCAGAGGGAAAGCAGCAAAGACTACTAGGCGGAAGAGCAGTCTCTATCGGAATGAGCAGGTTGGGGGCGTGCATTTAGGGGCAGCCTGTGTCCTGCAAGTGAATGGAGTTGGGGACTTCTTCGAGTGCGTTGTCGCTGGGAAAGCAGAACAGCAAAGGAGCAGCGGCTGCATCTTGGACAGTTTGATAATTTCCCTCAAAGTTAAACATGCTCCAAGACCTAACAGCCTCACACTCTGGCTCTGCTCAGATGAACTGACCACTTACCTCTGTGTAGAAACCTGCATATGAACGTTTATTCTCGGTTGTCAACACTTGGAAGCAAGGACGACCCCCTTCTACAGGTGAACAGATGAACCACGGTAAGGACACACTGTTCAGGAACAATGAGAGATGAGCTGTTAAATTATCAAGTAAAAATATTCAAACACGTACCACTAATTAAAAGAGGAGCTAATCTGAAAATACCAGATATGTACAGTTCCATTGAGACATCAGTCTGGGATTTCAAAATTATAGACACAGTGAAATAAATAGAAGTTTCCAGTGCTCAGGGGGAAAGGAAGGAGGGAAGAATGAATAGAAGAGGGGGCATTTTAAGGGTAATAAATAATTCTGCATAAAACTGCTAGGTATAATACATGTCATTACACAACTGCTAAAACACACAGAACTCAACAACATGCAGAGGGAACTCTACTGTAAGCTGGGCAGTGTGGTTAATAGCATAGAACTGTATTGACACTGCTTATCAGCTGTAACAAACACACCCCAGAATGCAAGTTGTAGATTTTAAAGAAAACCAGAGTGATGATGGTCAGGGAGGGGGCATTCTTCTTTTTCCCTTCAGCTTATTTTTCTATGAAACTTAAAATCTATATTAACAGAAAGATAGATTAAATAAACATTTACAAGAGATGCAAAAGAAATTATGGAATTTCTAAGAAAAATGGAGTATTGATCCATTTAGGATCATTTGCTGTGTGCTAATGTGGTGCTGCTTTTGGGCAGAACTCAGATCCAGGAATAAAATGTACTCATTTTTAGTAAAGACTCGAATCTCCTTCAAGGAAGTAGCATGGAGTTTGGACAGCAGTGTGTACATGGTGCTCACTAAGCAAGAGGTTCAGGAAGTCTTCCCATGGCTGTCAAATCCGGAGCCAGTTCTTTACAGCTGCATAAAAAGGGTGAAAGCCAGGGCTGGGGATATAGCTCAGTGGCACAAGCACCTGCCTGGCAAGCGCAAGGTCCTGAGTTCAATTCCCAGTACCGCACCCCCCCCAACAAAAAGGGTGAAAGCCAGCTGGGTATTAGATATTTCTAAAAGGCACACTCAGGTACACATCATGGGTTCCATACCTGATATGGGATGAAACTAGGACGTGTCAGGGTTGATGTTACAGAATGTTACAGAATAAAAAGGAGAGGGGTCAAAGTTTAGATAGCCACGCTGGAGCTGAGGAATGAGAATGGTGAAAGTGCGTCGGTAAGGGATGTGGTAGGTGGTGCAGGGTTTGTAGATTGAATTTGTGGAGCGGTTTAAGAGAAACAGCTTTGAAAGGTTCTGTCTGATCTGGGTAGAACCTTCGAAAGGTTCTGTCTGAGTCTGAGTTGACTTGTTTGCATGTTTCCCCTTAGCACCCTGAGGTTTCTAGGAACTCGAAGGCTACAATGGGCACAAACTCTCCCGGGGGACACTTCTGCTTGCCTCCTCTGTTGTAACAGCCAGTGAGAAGCATGGAAAAGGCACCCTCCTGTGCCGTCCAGGAAGCTCTGTTGGAGTTTGAGAGGACGCAGCGATTTGGAGGCAGGGTGTTTGATGGGTCATACACATGGAGCTGGGAGGAAAAGAAGCTAGTGAGTCAGGAGCCCAAGTCCTGGGTAAATAAGGAAGCCCAGCCATGAGGTCAGAAGAGAACTGCAAAGTAAATGTAGAAAGGGGCATGCATCCAACGGTGGGCATCTTGTTTATTGTGCACATTTTTATGATAATTATGATTTCATGTTTGGTTTTTGTACAAGCCAAGGGCTTGAAAGCTTTGCTGAGGCTTGACTGGGGGATCTTGGTGTGGGCCAAGAAATCAGGAAAGGAGCAGCTTAGAGGGAAGAGATGCTTTGGAGAGGAACTGGGTTTAATTAAAGCAAGGAGACAGGAAGCTGCTTTTATCCGAGGTTGAAAGTCGTCAGTTAAAACAACAAACTGAGAAAGGCTGGGAAATGTGCTGGACTGTGAGAAGACCATGAACCCTAGGATCCAGGGTTTCATCCAGTAACTGGGAAATAGAGAGCAGCCAGGCACAGAAGCTGGCAGCGTTAGATTCACAGTATTTCTACAAAAGTCTCTCAGACAGTTTGATCCTTATTCTTCATAGAAGGTTAGAAATTTCCATTCTAAAGTTTTGCTGGTATGTGAGACGTGTTCAAGGATTCTTCCTTGATCATGGCTCTCTCCAGCTGGGAGAGATTTCCCTTTATTGTGTTTGGAGGTCCTGGATGATTTTTCTCTGCACATTAATTTAGCCTTCTGTGGAAGTGAGGAATCTGATAGATCTGCTCAGGAAAACTGTCACAGATTTTTGCCCACAAATGGACTGTTCTACGCAGCCAGCCTTGAGGGGCACACGCTGATTCGGGTGAACCCCTGGGGCCTCCGCATTGAACGCGGCATTGTCAACTTGTGCTGCCTCTCAGGTGGGAGAGAAGTAGGAGCTGGTGGGGGTGGGGTCAGCCAGAGATCAGCATGGGCTGGCGATAAAGGAGGAGGCAGCCCTGAGGATGGGGTCAAAGATAAGCCCTGAGGCTACCTTCGGAAGGGTGCGTAGAGAAGGAATCTTCTTGAATTTTCACATAGAAATATGTTTTGGAAAGAAAGATATTTTAGGCTTCAATTAAAGAAACAGAAGCTTAGCTGTGAGGCATCTAATGAAACAGTTATTACTTTTACATTGTCATGACAATGGGCATTTATTCATAGACATGGCACTGGAGTGAAAAAAGTGTCATCACATAAACAGAAAAATGTGGTTTTTACACTTAATCATTCTGGGGGTGTCTGCAGTTTTCTTTTGGAAATAGTGTGCTTTCAAAAGTAGTTTTTCCTCTAAGGTAAAGAATCTTTTATTAGGATAACATGGATTTCAAAGAAATTTTCTACAAGCATTATGATAAGAAATTATGAAGTGTATTTTTAAGTGAAATCAGGTTAAGAATGGCAGCTGAAACATCAGAACACCATTCCTACAAAGTGTGAACACACATGCAGCCTTACAGAGGTGGGGCTGCTTCAAATACATGATCCAGGAGCTGCAGTCCATGGCTCAGGACCACTGTGGCCAGTCCTCCCCTAAACTCAGAGAATCCAAGAAATCTGGGTTTCTGAACACAGTGTGTACTAATCATCCCCATGGCCTGCTCACTGAGATCTGGGAGTGTTCATTTAAATTACTGGGGTCTTTAATTTCCTCTCTTACAGAGTGCTCCAAGGAGTTGTGAGGAGTACATCAATAATGTTAAGAAAAGTGTCTGGAATTTAGGGTAGGAGTCATTTTTAAAAGATGAGTCTTCATCAATGGAAATAACCAGCAGTAAATTGAGAGCTCTTATCTCCAGTACGCTCTATTTGCTATCACTTCATTTATTTATTTATTTATTTATTTATTTATTTATTTATTTATTTATTGGTACTGGGAATTGAACTCAGGACCATGCGCTTGCCAGGCAGGTGCTTGTGCTGCTGAGCTATATCCCCAGCCTATCACTGCATTATTAAGATTCCATGTGAAAGCTGTATCTGTGGAGCATTTTCAATAGTCCAGGCCCAGCTAAAGCAATCCACGAATGTTACTTCTTTCTTTCTCTCTTTAAAACACTTTAAATTTATTTTAACTGATACATAAAAAAGAAAATATTATACATATTATTATGGCAGTGTGATGTTTCCACAGTGGTATACATTGTGGAATGTGTGAATCAGGTCAAAATATGTTTCTCCTCAAACACTGGTCATCTATTTACAGTGAGAACTTCTAAATTCTCCTTGCCTTTTGGAATATGCAGTTTACTATTGTTGTCCTTAGCAACCCTGATGTTCAAGAGCCCTGAAGAACTTTTTGCTTCTAGTAAGACTTAGTAAGTAGTGATCCACATCTCCTATACTACCCCACTCTCTCGGACTTGTAGGAAACACCTTTCACTCACCCTCTCTGTGATCCCACAGGTGAGTGAGATCATGTGCTACTGCTATGTTTTTGCGCCTGGATTATGGTAACATAATGATTTCCCATTTTATCCATGTTGTTGCAATTTTTTTAAAAAATAAATTTCACATTTTATTCTCATTACATCACTGCACAGCCGAATACTATTCTTTCAGAGAGAACTGTGATCCAGGTTCTAGCTGTCTTTACTTTGGGATCTGGATTTGAGTTAGGGGAGGTTGAGCACTACTATTACGGGACAGGGTTCCTTGAGGGGGAAGGCAGGAAGTAGGCACGGAGCTGACCATGTTGGGTTCATATTCTAGGGCACCCCTGTGTTCTGGAAGGTTTGCCATGTGGATCGTCAGTAGAGGTGTCCACAGCACCTTCTCAATACAAAAGGAAAGGCAGTGGTCTGTGATGCTACTCAGGCATGGGGACCAGCTGCATCTTCAACAGAAAGGCCTGAGAAGACGCCATCCTTCCTTCTGGATCCCAGAATCTTACATCGACCTCTCCGTTCCTTGACCTGTGGCTGATCTCAGCTGGAGACCTTGTTGCTGACTCTTCCTTTTGCAACGGTGCTAAATATATCAGAAATCAATTTATTTTATTTTAAAGAGAAAAAAACTAACAAAACAATAATAAAGTCAAAAACAAAAACAGCACAAAAACACCAAAAACAATACACGACCTCAAAACAAAATGATAGGAATTAACAATCATGGCTACACTGCATACTGTTATATTCAGTGAAGTTGCTCAGGCCACCAGATGTAAGAATGCAAGACTGATCAAACAATCAAAGACAATAACAAGTAATAAAGAAAAAGAATTGGAATCTATACAGAGCTTCACCATAGAAGGTGGTAGGAATTAAACAATGCTTCTTATATTGCATATTGTCTTCAGATCAGTCATTGTGATTACCAGATACAAGCATGAAAAATCAGAAATCAATTTTGAACCTTTATTACTCTTTTTCCTTAGTTCTTTATGTTCAAGATAGTTCCATTCTTCTTAACTCCTTGGTCACTCCCAGACTGAGCTAAACACACTAAGAGCCCTTCTGGCTCTTGGGTTTCCTTTTCCTCCTTTACTTCCTGGATTCTTACAGTCATTTCAGTTTTAACTGTCATTTTCTCCATTTCCTCCCTGGGTTTCATTTACAGCACAAAGACTGATCCACCGGAGACAGAGAGTGCGCCCTGGGTGCTGTTGGAATCCAGGCAACTAAGCCAGCTATATTATGGTTTAATTTTCCTCTCTTTTGGAAGTTTCTCTTTATTATTCCTATTATATAATCTTTCTTGTCTGATTTGTTTCTTGTGAGTTTTGGAGGTAGCTAGTTTCAAGAGTAGCAAGTGAAAAGTGGTGACCCTCCTTGCTGCCTCAATCCTGCTCCTGCTCCATTTCCCCACATTGGGGTAAGCAGTGCATCGAGTGCATCTGGATGTAGCGTGGACTTTCTGGATTTTCACAGTCTCCATGCTGTATTTTTCTTATATCTGACACAGTGGACATATTTAGGTCACCTGGTCAATGTTTATTTATTTGAAATGCTTTATCTATGGCGTTTTCCTTATTTGTTCATTTCTCGTATTCTTATTTTTAAAAATTCACTATTTCTTTTCAAGGTCTACTTAATATATGAAGATAAAAAGGTTTATGCATTTTCAAGGAATCTTGACAATACCACTTCATTAGCTTGCAATAAAAAATGAGTATTGGGTCAATAAGCCATCTGGAAAGTTGGTTCAAAGAGAATTCAATTAATTACCTTTAGCAGGCTTTTTGTCAGTATGATAAAAATGAAAATGAATAATATAGATTTTCATCTCCTCATTTTCTTTGCTTTATGTGATACTTTATTTTTGAATTCGGTATTGTTAGTGACTCACAAAAGGTATTTTATTTTGGTTTTTATAGGGTTGCAGAAATATATTTAATATAAAAACTCATTATAATATTAATCTACTAACTGAATGCAAAGTAATGGAAGCATTCACAGGTCAAAAAAGAATATTTTGAAGACTTTTTTTTTATTTCACAAAAGGTGATGCTTAATGTCCTGTACTCATGATAATCGGATTAGTAGAATCTACAATATTCAAGAATACCACTTGGTGGCAGAATTCATTTTTTGAGGGCAAAAGAATACCCATGGGATTTGTCCATGCAAAGAACATACTCAGAATTTATATATGTGTTATGGCTTGTGTTTGGATGTCCCCCCAAAGCCTCATGCAGTCATGGGGTGGGCTTCTAGATTTCATGATTGATTCATGGTCCAATGTTGGGATTATGGGTGTGAGTGCTACACCCGCCCTGGGTCAGGTAGTTTGCATACAATGTAAAGGAGGGAAAGAGGCTTGCTCTCTGCCTCTCCCCTGTTTTGCTCTTGCTGCTTTTGCTGTCCCTCCCCCGCCGCGAATGGTTGCTGTACCATCCCCCATGAATGTCCCTCCCCCTCCCTCCTCTGCCATGTCCCACCAGGACTTGGAGCCAGCTGAGTATGGACTGAAACCTCCACAAATTGTGAGCTAAATAAACCTTTCCTTCCTTAATTTTGGGCGTTGGGTATTCTGTCTCAGCAATGAGAGAAAAGTAACCAAGACAATATGTAATATGTGAATTTAATGGAAGGAAATTTTTATCAAATTAATAGTATTAATTTATTTGATATTTCATATTATTTCATTTTTGATGAGAGTAGTTGTAGATATTTTCATGGGTTGAGAGGGATAAATAGGTATTAGAAGTTTGAAGAGAAGAAAAAATAGTGTGATCCTGCTAGTAGAACGTCTATAGCACTCCCCAAGCATTGGATAGACTCTTTTCATTTCAGTGCTGCTGATTTAATCACTCTGCTATCTGCTGGACAACTCAGAGTTGATCATTTTTTTTTTCTAGATATTCTGTATGGTTTTAGTTTTTTTCTATATTAACAATTTTGGGCTTTTGAACATTTTTGAGTTTTGTCAGCACTGCTTATGTGTCTAAATTCCTCCACATCTTTGTGGTGAAAAGATTTCCTGGTCACATATGTCAGGGATAGTGTTATATAAGATCCAAGAGACTCAGAAAGCCCACACATGTATTGAAGATGCTGATGATTTCTGTTTGTTTTTATTTTATTATTTTATTTTTTGTTTTTTTTTTCTGGTGCCAGGAACCAAACTTACGACCTTGCACTTGCCAGGCAGGTGCTGTGCTGCTGAGGTAAATCCCCAGCCCCTGTTTGTTTTTATTTTAAAGAGAAATAAAAATATAAAAATAACACAGAGTTTCAAAACAGGTTAATAGGAGAGTTACAACAATTAATAAATTGAGTATTGTTGTCTTTGTAATAGTTATTCAGAGTACAAGATATAGGCATGGTATCTTGTCCAAACAACATTAGCGTGAATCTTTTCAATAAACTAAGAGAAACTAGCTGTGGAACTACCTTGTGCATAAATATATTTTCTTTTTCCCTTACTTCCATTTCCCTTTCCCCCATCACAGTTTGTCTTTTCTTTTGAACAGTTCCTTCCCAATTCATAATGTCTACTGTACATTTTGGACCTTATTTACTCATACAATTTCTCATACTAGTGAGCTAATATGATGTTTACACATAGGAATCTGATTTGTTTCACTTAGAAGTATGAAACTTATGAAAGTTTCCAGTTTATCCTTCTTTATGGCTGAGTAGTACTCCATTATATAACAAAACACATCATCTTTTTTTATCCTTTCCTCCATTGGTGGGTAATTGTGCTGCTATAAATATGGGTACACATATATTGTAGTACAATGTTTGTAATTCTTCTGGGAAAATTCTAAGTAGGGAAATAACTAGGTAGAATGGAATCTCTAATGCTAGTTTTGTAAGGAATCTACACACTGATTTCCATGGTGGTTGCACCAGTCTACACTCCCACCAACAATGGAGAAGGGTTCCTTTTTCCCAACAGCACTGCCAGCTGTTTCGTGTACAGGAATTCTACTGATTTTGAGTGTTGCCCTTGTATCCCACTACACTGCTGAATTTGGATATTAAATCTACAAGTTTTTGGTGGGGTTTTTGGGGTCTTCTATGTAGATTATCATGTTATCTGCAAATAATGATAATTTAAATTTTTCCTTCCTATTTTTATTCCTTTTATTTTTTCTCTTGTCTAATTTCTTTGGCTAATATTTCCAGAACTATACTGAATAAAAGTAGTGACAGTGAACATTCTAGTTGTATTCCTAATTTTAGAGTGAAAATTCTGTTTTCAACCATTTAATGTGATGTTAGCTGTTGGTTTTTTATGGATGGCTTTGTAAGATTGAGATAAAGACCATCTATGCCAATTTTCTGTAGGGTTTTTATCATGGGGTGTTGCACTTTGTCAAATGTTTTTTCTGCATCTATTGAGATGATCATGTGATTTTTGTCTTTGGTTTTAATATGGTTTATCGATTTTAGTTATTCTTTCAAAGAACTAACTCTTTCATTCACTGATTCTTTGTATTATTTTCTTAGTCTCTATTGCATTAATTACTGCTCTTATCTTTATGATTTCCTCCCTCATATGAGCTTGTGTTTGATTTGTTCTTTTTTTAGAAGTTTGAGGTTCAACATTACATTGTTTGTATGAGCTCCTTCTGTTTCCCTGATGTATGAGTTCATCACTATAAATTTCCCTTGTAGGACTGCTTTCATTGTGTCCCATAAGTTTTGCTATGTTGTGTCAGCATTATCATTTAATTGCATATACTGTTTAATTTTTTCTTTAATTTTCTCTGTGATCCATTGGTTTTTCAGAAGGGTGTTGTTTAATTTCCATGTGTTAATGTAGGTTTTGTAGTTTCCTTTGTCATTGATTTCCAGTTTCATTGTGATATAGTCAGACAGTATTTGTGGGAAGATTTCAGTTCCTCTACATTTACTTAAATATATTTTGTCAGCTAATATATGGTCTATTTTGGAGAACATCCCATGTGCAGCTGAGAAGAATGTGTATTCTGATATTTGGGGGTGAAATATTGTGGAGACATCTACCAGGTCCATTTGTCCACAGGCCTAATTTAATTCTAATATTTCTTTGTTGATTTTTTTGTAGTTAATCTGTTTTTCATGAGAGTGGGGTATTAAGTTCCTCCACTACAAATGTGTTAGTGCTCATTTGGTTTTTCATGTCTCTTAAAATTTTTTTATGTAGTTGGATGAAACTTTATTTGATGCATACATACCTATGATTGTTATCTCTTCTTCTTATAGTTTTCCCTTAACAAGTATGTAGTGATCTTCTTTGTCTCTTTTGATCAATTTTGATTTTAAGTTTGCATTGTCTATAAACAGAATAGCTACTCCTGCTTTTTTCTGGGTTCCTGTGGTATGGAGAACTGCTTTCCATCCTTTGACTTTTAATCTATGAATTTCTTTTTGGGTTAAATGTGTTTCTTGAATGTAGCATACTGTTGGGTCTTGCTTGTTGATCCATTCTGCCAGTCTGTTTCTTTTGACTGATGAGTTGAAACCATTTATGTTGGTGGCTATAACTGATATGTATTGGCTTTTCTTTTCTGTGTTGTTTTTCTGTTGTTTGTTCCCTGTCTTTCTCCTCAGTTTTATTGCTTGCCCTGTCTGGCAGCTTCTTTCTATTGATGTTCTTGTATTTATGGTCTTTATTATCTCTAACATGTCCTTTAGAGCATTCTGTAGAGCTGGTTTAGTGGTCATAAATTACTTCAGTTGTTCTTTATCCTGGAAGTACCATATTTTTCATAAATTTTGAAAGATAGTTTTATGGGGAACATCAATCTGGGTTGAAGACTGTTTTCCTTTAAGGCTTGAAATATGTCATGCTAACCTCTCCTTGATTTGAGGGGTTGTGTTGAGAAGTCTGCTGTGATTCTGATGGGATTTCTTGTACAGTTGACATGTTTTTTTTTTTTTTTTCCTCTAACTGCTTTTAATATTTTGTTCTTGTGCTGAATATTTGGAATCTTGATTATATGCCTTGGAGTAGCTTTATTTTGGTCATGCCTGTATGGAATTCTATATGCTTCATATATTTGCATGTTAAATTCTTTATCTATATTTTGGGAAGTTTTCTGCCATTATTTCTGTGAAGAAGTTTGTAATGGCTTTGTGCTGTCTCCAGCTTTCTCATTGATTGATTCCAATCAATCTTATATTGTTCTTTTTTGCTTCATCCTGTAACTTTCAGATTGATTATTGGTCTCTTGTTATTTTCAAGATATTTTTCTTTTCCTGGTCAGTAGTTGCGTTCCTGTCTTCTATATCTAATATTTTATCCTTGCCTTCATTCAATCTGCTGAATATACTTTCAATGGAGTTTTTAAATCTCCTGCATTTAGGTTTGGATCTATTTTATTGATTGAATTTCTTGTCTATGTTTGACATTCATTATTTCCATTGTTTTCCTGAGCTCTTCTATTTGTTTATCTCTGTGTGCTTTCTGTGTTTCATTCTGATAGTCATTTCTTTTTGTACCTTAGAGATTATTTTTTCTATGGCCTTTTCTATTTGTTTTTTCACTTCCACTGTTATCATTTCAGAGTTCTATTTGGTGGCTTCTCATTTCCTCTATCTCTTTGTGCTCTGGACTTGTCCAGGATGGGCTCATGTCTGGGATTGCATTTTGCTTCTTTGTCATGTCATTTTCTATTTTATTTTGTTTTCTGTGCTGATCCTTATAAATTTCTTATGTTAGATAGCCTTATCACTGGTGTTGAGGCTTTCCTAGGAGGTGTCTGTTCCTCCAAATGTCTTCTAGATACAGGTGGTTCTTGGTCTTTATGTCTATCCCAAGGACCTGCCTTCCCAATATATTAAGGCTGAGGCATTCTGATCTATTTGACTTAGGGCCCATTCCTGGACTATGGTGATGGTTATGATCCTTTATAATTGCAGTATTATGATATGGGTGGGAAACTTGCTATAGCATGTATGACATCCTGATTAAATTTGTTCAGTAGGCAATAACAATAGACTCAAATATAGCCTGGCCACTCACACACTGTGGGTAACTGTTAGCTTGATATCTATAACCATAAGGGGAAGGTTTATAAAAGTACAATATAATGCAGCTTATACCAGGAGTTGTATGCAATGATTTTTGATTTAGTAGAGTGACTGTACCCTTTTGTGTGGGGGAAGGAAGAGGAGAAGGGGTATGCTGGAGAGATGAATGAGACTAAATGTAGGAACAAGGCTGGAGGGCCCAGGATGGTCATCCAGGCTTTGGGCAACTGTAGGACACAGGAGGGAAAGATTGGAGGAGGAGGCCTAGGAGTTTCAAAGTGAACCAGAAAGATAAGAGACAATGTTTACTCACATGAAAATATCATAAAATCAAGTGAAATACTTGATTAGAGGAAAAGAATGAGTAGAATAAAACAAAAAGAAAGGTTAGAGATCTAAATCATGAACCAGAAAAGGTGGAAAGGCAAAGGAAAATAAAGAAAAGAAGAAAGAAAAAAGTAAAAAAGAAGAAAGAAAAAAATACAGTAAATCAGAATATCCATACACACCACAAAATAACACACAGAAGAGAAACAAAACAGGACAAAAGAGAACAGAGTGAAAATGAGAAAAGAAAGGGAAAACAAACAAACAAAAGAAACAAACAGCAAGAACAAGCAAACAAAATGAAAAACAGAAACAATAAATCACTAATCCAGCCAAATACCAAAAGGAAAAGAACCAGTCAGAGAAAAATGGAAGGAGTGAGATTGCTCTAGTGTGCATAATTTTCTAACTCCCACCTGCTGGCGTGCACTGTTACCATTGTGGGAACATTCCCTCGCCTCTAGTCCCACCTGTCCATCATGTGCGCCTTAGCCAGGGTCCTACTGTGTCGCTTGCATCCCCGCTGGTCTCCAGGCTCTGAGTCCCACTAGTGGTGGGAAGGAGGTGCAGATCTCAGACTCCTCTTGACAGCCATGCTGTCAGGGGAAAATCCTGTTTTGTTTTTTTAAAGTAAATTTTGCACAAGTTTTTTTTTTTTTTTTAAATTGCACATTTCTTTTATTGAGTAGCTATTACCATTTTAAGAAGAACCAGATGAGTGGATGTTGCTGCTACAGACTTTTAACCACTTTGTTATTTTCTTTTAATGTGGGTTTAACATTTTAATATTAACTTTGTCTCAGATTCCTCCGGGGCTCCTCTCCTTACCGTCTCAGTACCTGCTGTTACCTGATTTCATTCTCTTCTTACTGCTGGACTTCAGTTTGCTTTTCTTAATACAAGTCCTTGAGGAAAGATTTCAGCTTCCAGCTTTGATGGACTAGACCAATGTTCCCATTGTGAAAAATTTGGAAAGCCAGGTGAAAAGTAAATGTTTGAAAGCAATGGGTAATGTTTGTAGTTGCCAAGTCTTGAGGGCACCAAATCCTGATAAAGCAGATTTTGAGCTGAGAGGTGAGAGGATACTCTGCAACAACATTTTCCCCCTCAGGATATTTTTCATTCTCAGAATTGGGTAAAAGCTGATATTACTAGAAACAGAGAAACTGGTAGAACTTTTGATGGTTTCATGGGACCTGGAAAAACAAGTTTAAAGATTAAGGATTGAGAATTCCCTAAAATAAACGAGAGTTGAGGATTAGACTCAACATGCTTCTGAAAGAACACAAGGCACAGGGGAGATTTTCATAGGCTCATGGTGGAGCCAATGAGAAGCACCTGGGGACAGGTAGGTGCTGCCCCCACCACAACTCTCTCTGCCAGGAGAGTGCCTCAGGAATGTGACACAGAATAGGTTCACCCACCTTCCCAGAACTACAGCTAAATCTGTCACCCGAGCTTCAGCACAGATGAAGGCAATGAAGGAAAAAGATAACGCTCTGTGGATGAAGACAGCATCATCAAAGCCTCTGTGGTTTTCAAATTCATGGTTCTACATGCAATAAAAAAGAAGGAGAACGACAAACAGAGTAGCAGCACATGATACAAGTACAGAAACTATATCACATATACCCATTAGGATAGCATTAGTTATATACTTAAGAAAATAAGAAAAAATGTGAAAGGATTGTCAGAACTTGTGAAACATGAAGATGCATGAATTAAAATCTTTTAAATGCTTTTCTGAAGGAGAAAGTCTAATTATCTCTGAGCAAGCTCTGTGTCCTGCCCATGTAATGAGTATTGACAAACCAATAGATTGGGGGATTGATCATTGATGTCAGAAGCTCATACATTCCAGTTTCCATTGGCTGGGACAGGGATAGCATGAAATAATTTGTCTAAATGTTTGCTGCTGTCCGCTGTGGACAGAAAAATACCATGATGTATCTAGTGAACATTTCATGAACCATTTAAACATCGTATGCCAAACAAGACTTAAATACCAACAGGACTCTTTTAGATGTTAGGGATTCCATAAGTCAATAATGAAACAAACCCAGCAGTTTCTGCCTTCATGAAGTTCCCATGCTAGTGAAATGCAGAGAATGAAGATGTCTGTAATCTTGTTTGACCTGTGAGCTCATGATATGCAGGGAGCACTGAGGCCAGAGCACTGCTGGAGCTGGGTACGAAGCTGAAACTTTAAATAGGGCTGTCCAGGCAGACCCCACTGAAATGTTGATGTGGGAAGTCTCTAAACACAGTAAAGGCAGTAGACAATGAATGTCTGGCATATAAACTCTCCCATAACCATGTCCTCAAAACTTACATTTTTTAATTTGCTGTCTTCTTTGGTTTAATTTGGAAGTTTCATGCATTGATTAGCTAGATAATCCTTTTGGCTTCTTTCATTTGGTTTCTTGGTACATCATTGCTTTTTTATTTATTGATGAATACTATTTGTGGACACTTGATAGAGAAAAAGGATTATTCCTTTAATTTACCTGGGCAGGCCTATGGTTCACAAGTGCTGCTTTTCATAACCATCAACTAGAAAATTGTCACTCTGCATTTCTGACAGGAAAGGGAGGCTCTAAGGCTGTTTTTCACTACACTGAGCTCTTTCATTAAGATCAAAACAATAGAAAAATCAGGGATATTGGCAGATTTGTGGCCAAATCTAGCTTTGATTTGGCAGTTCTATCCCCCTGCATATAGGGCTTCCTTATGGGGGTAGACACCTGCTGCTGAGACCCTGTGACCCTAGTGGTTCACTGTCATGCACAGTAGAAATGTCAAGTGAGTTATATTGCCTGTATTTCATTTTCCTTACTTACCCTTTTTCTTGAGTTTTCCTGGTTGGATACTATCAACTTGATTTTTATTTTAAAAAAAGTTTTATTATTCATTTTAATTCATATTTTTGCACTCCTTTAGTTCTTTTCTCACATTTTTTTAAAAAAAGACTATGCTAGCTATCATCTAAAGTCTATTGATGTTTTTCTTTTTGATTTATTACCAGAAAAATCTTCCTTGATAACATCAGTTTCTTGTGATAAAGCGTGTTCCTGAACTTCTACAGCATCCTTTATGATGTTCATTTGTTGATTATACATTGCATTTTATATTAAATTTCCTATTTAAGTGGACAGGCTCTATATCTGCAGATAGAATGTAAGCATCAATTCTATGCAAGCAGGCATCTTAATTTTCTGTATTCTCTAGTGGTACATGGGCATTTACTCAATTAT
>NW_004955403.1:4989652-5034787 GCF_000276665.1 Chinchilla lanigera
TTTTTGGTTTTTCTCCAGTACCGGGAACCGAACTCACGACCTTGCACTTGCCAGGCAGGCGCTTTTGCCGCTGAGCTAAGTCCCCAGCCCCTGTTCTTATATTTTGAATAGCCCAAGAGTTATACTGCATTGGTTTGATCGCAATACAGAAATTGACTTGTTTTATAGTTTGGTGGTGTGAAGTGTATCACCTTGGTTTCATTACAATTCATATTGCTGATCATTTGTTGTGAAATGCACTTCAAGGGATCTAATCTTACTAGTCTTTCAGGTTCAGCCCAGAACTTCCACATCGATCAGTGAAAAACACAACAAATACCTTAATGTCCTTACTTCCTTGTGGTTTTCTTGTATTTGTCTTTCTTCTTACATGAAGCTGTTAAAATGTGCTGATGATCTAGAAGTGCTTGAAGACACTAACAGTGCAGGATTAATAGGAAAGCCCAATAAGCAATGCGAAAAAATGTGCAAGGTGCAGCTTTTAAGAATGTCCCATTAGATTCCACAACAACCAAAGCCGACTTTTTGTGCAGTGTTTGAAGATAATAATGATGCAGGCTTCTTTCAGACCTCTGACATTTTCTGAGCTTGTCAAAGGTTGCAGAAGGCAGAGTGATCTACTAATTGGATCGCTCCTTTCCACGATGAAATGTCACACGTTACACAACATGGGGCCAGCAATGTTTCTCAACTTGTCTTTCATCCTGCGGGCAAATAGAACTCGGTAGGATACTGTGAAGTCTTTCGAAAAAAAGTCTTTGAGAACAATGTAGGCACATAGCTTCTTGCTACAATTTCAGTGAAGCTTTCTCTTCTGTCACATTCTGGAGTGGATGAAGTTTAAAGTTTTTCCTAGTTTTGCTTTCCCTAACTCTATGCCATAATAAGCTTTGGCAGTGATAACAAAGTCAAAGAGGGAAAGATACAGAAGCAGGCTGGCAACTCGTCTCCAAGACACCTCGCAAGGTGGAATGTAAGTGACGGGCAGAGCTGTAGAGCAAGAAAGCCATGGATCAACATCCACAGCCCCACATTCACCCTGACACACTGCAAGCTGCAGCCTTCTGCCTAGCTCACACCTCTGGTTACACTGTTGTTAGGAAAACTTTTCCACTTATGGTATTTGGGGTAAGTGGTTCCTACTCTTAAAATCATCCTATTATCAACATTTTAATAAGATTTCACATCAAGAATTTTATGCAGTAATAAAAGGAATCCTTCCTTGTGTAAGGTGAGAAAAGTATACATCCTGCTTTAGACTAGTGTGACTTCTTTAGAAATAGGCTAGTCAAATTCTGCTTTCTGTATCCTGGATAATCTAAAAAAAGCCTAAGTTAAAATATTTTTATATGTAATTAAAACACTTGGAGATACTGCCACCAAGATTCATATCAAATATGTATTTGCTAAAAAAGTGTTTATGTTTATGTAGAGAAATATCGTATATTGGTTATTTTGGCTGCAAGAACTGTAACTGTAATTTTTAAAGGGTTTCATTTAATTGTATCACATAATGTAGAGAAATACAACATTTTATATTTTATCACATTAATGGCACTATTAACTTTTTGTTTTATCTGTCATTCAGTATGACTTAGATTAGGGGGTTTGAAATACACATAATTAAATAATTGTAGGGTACAGAAAGCATTGTCATTCAGCATTTAGTTCTGAAATATTTTAAAGTCGTGAAGTTTCTTGTTTTATTGTTTTAAACTTTTAGCCAACAATGAGGAAGCTAGAATAACTTTCCTAAAACAAATCCATGTTGAGGATAATGCAAAAAAGGGGAAATGATAGTCCAATCTTATTCATGAATATAAATACAAAATTGTATCTAAGCAGTATTTAACTGAATCCAGAAATTATATAAAATACATTGCATATTTACAGATAATGACTAAGTAACATATCTATCAGAAAAACAAAGGTTGGCCCAAGGTAATAAAGCTAAATAAATGTCATTTGACACTAACAAAGAAAATGGGAATGAATCATATGAAGATTTTAGTAGGAAAAAGATAAATATATGCACACATATATATGCTAGATTACATACCACACATCAGTAGGTAAAGGATCAGCAATATGATAAACAACATTGGGACAATCATCTTTCCTATGGGAAAGGTAAATTCAGGTCCCGGTTTTACTCCACATATAAAACTAAACTCCAGATGCCTTAAATATCTAGTTTGAAAAATCACAGCTAGTTTCTTTTAGTTCATTGAAAAGAAAGGCTTGTGCTAATATTGTTTGTATGAGATATCACGCCTATATGCTATACTCTCAATAACTACTATGAAGACAGCAGTGCACAGTGTTAATTATTATAAATCTCCTAACGTGTTTTAGATAAAAACAAAAAGAATGCAGTTTTCAGCAAAAAGTATACATTTTTTAAAAGAAAACTTGTACAAATATTTTAATGAATTCTAGATAAACATACATTTCTGAGAGAAGACACACCAAAGAAGAAGCCATTCGTCAAATAAGTTATAAAACTGACCACATCAAAATTAAAACTTTGTATAATAAACTAACTGTAGATGATTACAGTTAGATGTAGTTTGCTATAACACAAATTGGGTAAGATATCTGCAACATACACAAAACTTTGCATAAAAATTCCTACAAGTCAGTAAAGGAAGATGAACAGCCTGATTCTGAATGGACACGGGGAGCCAGGTGTGGGGTGCAGACCTGTAACCCCAGCACTTTGAAGGCAGAGGTAGGAGGGTTGTGAGTTGAAACCCAGTTTGCAGTACACAGCGAGTCCCAGGCCAGCCTGGACTACTGGGCCAGACCCTGTCTCAAAAACCAAGACAAAAAACAGGAAGTTCATAAACAGGATGTTCGTAGCCCAGAACATCCAAATAGGCAGTAAACATATAAAAGGATGCTCAATTCTGTTAGTAATAAGAGACAGCAAATTCATATGGGGTGCTCTCCCACACTTGGAGGGGCGGGGAGGTGTCTAAGTGCTGCCCCTTGACGGTTCCTTCAACTTTACGGCTTCACTTCTCCATGCACCGGACATCGGATGTAACTCCATTTCTCTCTGAGAAGACAATGACCTTTCAGAGAGCATTTCGTGAAGCGATATTCTCATGTCTACTTCTGCCAAATCATATATTCCAGTATCCATGCTGGCATTTGGGAGCGGGAAGCAGAGGGTGAAGACATTTCCCCATTGCCTTACTCTGTGCTTTCCGTGTTTATGGTCCCTCTTTAAATAACACTTTCTCTCAATTCATTTTCCTACCATCCCAGCCCTATCTGAAGGAGGTGGAAAAGTTGAAGTAAAACTAGATGATAGAAAAAAGATGGTATAGTAGCTGTGAGTGAGGATTGAATATTGTGTATTTAATGGAGGAAACCTCACATTACATTAATGCCTTGGAGAAGGCTTAGGCACAGAAGAAATTTTCTCTCAGCTCAATCATACTTGATGCTTGCAAGGGTGGAGACCTAGGTTACAAAACTGCAGTTCTGGGAATCTGATGAGATTTAGTGAATCCCTGCAAATCTGCTGCTTGGAAAAGAATTTTCTTCACATGGTGGGATGATGGACTAGACTAATTGTTAATGACCAAGAAGGACTTCATTAATGGGTCATTATGTCTTGATCCTTATTTTTAGGTCACATCTTCTACCACAGTGATACATATTGCTGAAACACTGCTGTCATTGGCAAAGTTATGATACTGTACTAATACTGGTGGTCCAATATGTTGGTAAATGGTGTGAAAACCTCCTCAAGGAGTAATATTGGTAAAAAAGTGAGTCATCTGGGGAAAACCTAGGCTGCTCTAACCATAGGAAAATTTCAATTCTAAATAGTTCTGCAAAAGCTCATCGTAAGGTGTAAGTAGTGGAATTCAAGCAAATGTCTTTAAGAGAATGATTATATGTTCCTTTCATATATCCTGGCCTTACACTAATTCTTCCAAGTGCTAGGTATATATATATATAATTTTTTTTTTTTCCTCTGGTACAGGGAACTGAACTCATGACCTTGTGCTTGCCAGGCAGGTGCTTTTGCCGCTGAGCTGAATCCCCAGCCCCAGTGCTAGGTATATTTTAGCATACTACTGCTGTCTGGTATATAAATGCTTCAATAAATACATATGCCCAGACAACATAATTATTTTGCTATAAAGGAACCATGGACAAAAGTCAAGGGGTACCCTATGTTAGGAAGGAGGTTGTCTTTGCCAAAAGGGAAGTAGGAATTTTGCCTTGAGCTCCTTGGAAATAACTTATGTCATACTTGATAGTTGTGTGTTTTGCTTCGGGTGGGGCAGTGCATTCCAGATCCTGTGGAATGGGGTTGGCCATATCCAGTGGTCTTAGATTTGGGGGTGCTCATGCTCACAATACCAACACTGCAACTTAGGGTACAAATGCTGAACTCTACACTATTGGTCATCCATGTGGACAGTCAGTCATACCTACGTGGAGAAGCCCCAGTGAAAACTCTAGACTCTAAAGCTCAGATCAGCTTCTCTATGGGAATTCTCCATATACATTTTCATCCACAGATTCCAGGAGACTGACAAGTCCTGGTCCCACAGTGAGAGGACCCTGGAGTCTCTACTTTTAGAGCTCACTTTGGATTTACCTTATGTATTTCTTCCCTTGGCTAACTCTAATCTGAATCCTTTCCATGAGGTAAATTGTAACTAGCAGTGTAACGCCATTCAGTGATTTGTGTGAGTCTCCTTAGTGAATTATTGAACTCTTAGTAGTTTAGGGAACCCCCTACCAGGACTGCAGTAGTGTCAAAGTGAAGGAGACCTTGCATAGGACCTTACCTTTTAGCTCTGCAGTTTTATAAGTCTGGGCCCTGACTCCAGTGAGGTTTGTTTATTTTTGAATTTGTACAAGGATCATTTGTAATATTTATTTGTGCATTTCTCAAGGTTTCTTAGTCTACTATATTTTATCAACTACGTTTTTCAGAATTACAACATGTAGTTAGAATTTCAAGTCATCAAGATAAAGGCAGGCTAAACAGGAGATTTTATGTTCTCACATTAGTGCCTGCACACCTGTTTTATTTTCTAGCCAAAGCTTGTTACCACCCCTTAATTGGAGAATCTCCAAAAAGACTGATTTTGAAGTTCTACTCAAAAAAAGTTCTTCAGCAAGAATGTGGAAATTTTCCCAAGCTCTTTGGATACTGTTTTTAGTCATGACTGTAGAAAATTCTTACCAATAGACTCAATGAAGAGGAATATTTCCTACCTTCTTTTCCTTCATGGATAATCTTAAATAGGCTAGTGAAAGATAGCAAACAAAATGTCTTCATTTTTATTATTCAGAAATTGCCATTTTTAAAAATTATTTATTTAGAACAGTGAGTATCCATAGTTCCTGAACAGTTGTCATAAAAATGTTTATTTTACTAACACAACAGTGAAAAGAGACCCATTTAATGTCTATATGACCTTTGTTTTTTGCACTATTCCATCTTGACCTGGTTTTGTATGATATTTTTTATCCAGAGCACAGGTATACTTTGAGGTCAGAGTTCAAGAGTCATTTCTCTGGCCAGTGTAATGGGTTTCTAAGAGAGCTGCTTAGCATTCACAAATGCTGCATCTGCTTTTCTTTCCTACATCCTTCCACTGACAACCCTTGATCTAAAAAGTACTTGTGCGTGTGTGTTAGGGAAGTGCCTGATGGTTTGATACCTGTTTCTCCCTTTTAGTTACCTAAAGATTCTGGCTACCTACTGTCATTATGTTTTGTGGCCTTCTTGTGACCCTTTGAAATAGTGTAGAGTTCTAGAAACTGAACGGCATTTCTGAAAGTTTCTTATCTTTAGTATGCACAGTAAAATGATTTCATGACAAGCAAGAGAGCTCAGGAAACAATAGGATCCATTAATTATGGTACTACTCCAGGGAAGTAAAGAGGAAACCAGCAACAAATAACCTTAATAGCAAGAAATCAGAAGGTGCAGACCGTAGCACTAAAAAGCTGGAATGAGGTATTAGATTCTACCCAGGGCTGGTGACATAAAACACCATTTAATTGTTAGACGGTGGGACTCAGCCAGGCTGGTAAGCCCTGCAGGCTTCTAGGCTTCTTTCCAACTCTGCACCTGAGGAAGCTGAAAAGCCTTTATTTTAATAGCTCAGTAAATGATAGTTATCTGGTATCTTAGGCTTACAGGAGGGAGTTGCTATGGAGCTAAAAAGGGTTATAACGGCACCAGGAGGAGTTTGGGGCTTATACACAGATACCCAAGGAGCTGTGTAGGAGCCTGCCCTACAGGAAGGGGCTTGAGAGTGAAGTCTTTGAATAAAGACCCTGATGAAATCAGATCTGACCAGGTGCAGCTAAACCTGAGAAGTTTGAGCCCTCTGATTATGGAGCACATTCTTTGACCTCAACTCACTAGAAAGTATGCTGCTTATTTATTGATTCATGGCTCTATTCTGTATCTCCCAGTTGAAATTCCAATCTAAACTCCTGTTTTCAGATGTGAAAAAGAACTACTGTATATACCATGTGCTTTTGTGCACACTTTAGAAAAATCAAGGCTACAATTAAAGCAAAACCGTTATTACTACACATTTTTAAAGCCTATTTTCTTTTAGAAATATGAAATGTAAAAATTAATACAGACATGTCATAAGAAAACATTTCCCATTTATTTCTACCAGCAGTTAAGGTAGAAACATGATTTACTGGGTATATATATATATATATCTCCAATTTATAGAGATGAACTAATTGCTAGATAATTATGAATGGGCATTATAGGCACATAAAGAAGTAGATATATAACTGTCAGAATAAAGAAATCTCATACAGCGGAAGAAATTTAAGAAAAATTAACTCAATTACTATATCTATTATTTGAAGTATAAAGTGATGAAGAAATCTTATGTTCATCTATTACAACACTGTCTGGATTCTACCTAAAGCAGAAAAGGCAAAATAAGTGTTACTGTCAGCCTCAGCAATGTACTTCAGCAGGAAAGATGCAAAAAGCAAGGCAAAGGAAGAGGAAAGGGGCAGTGACATAGATGCATTTAGACTTCAGGATACTTGTCCATGTGTGGCAGGTCCCAGTCGGCCTCCTTTCAGGAAGTTCACTGTCAATCAGGAAGTGGTGGAGAGAGTGATTAATGTTGTTTTGGCATCATGTATTGCTTTTTAATATTAGGTATTTTGCACAAAAGCACGTGTCAGTGAATTTAATCAGAATAGCAGCTTTCTGAGGGATGAGTTTAGGGGATTTAGAACATGGCTAAAATTCATTTGACCAGTGCTAGCTTGGTTCTGATCTGGGTATGTCTAGTGCCCAAGGGTGTAGATGCCCTCTTCACTGTTACCCTAGATGGCGGTCCACAAATTACTGGAATTGCACTACAGACATGAAATAGACTGAAATCCATCAATGTAAATTAGAGCCATCCAGGAGGAGAGGGAAGGAAACTGATTTTTGAGGGCAATTTGCAGATCTGGGAGAAGATCTGTAGAAGAGACCTCATGAAATTGTGCCTTGGAATCCAGTGGTTGGGTTTGCTTATTCTTCCTGTCAGAGCTCAGGGTTGGCTTTGAGAACAAAAGAAGGGCTTAAATTACAGGTGGCTATTAAAGATGCTGGCCTTGGACACGTGCCCATAAAGGTAGAAAAGCAGTTAGGGCTCAGTGTCTGTCAGCTGCAGGAGGACAATCCTGCCATAACAGTCACTCAGACGAAGGGCGAAATGATTAGCTAAGGCAAAGTGGAAGTTGCTATGGACCACACTTTCAGGGCCTCTGTTCCATAGAGTGATTAGTTTGTGGATTAAAAGATCATATATTTGTGTATAGATAGTTACCAGCGGTATATCAATTCTGAGTCCTCTGCATGTTAGGATTTATGACCACAGCTGAATAAGCCACTACATCTGAGTGGTTATATTGCAGATATAATGCTGTTGAGATAATATTTTTTAGGCAAAAACCTTCCCCATGATTTATTTTCCTTGCCTTCTTTCTTTTTTAAATTGGTCAATAAACTTGCAATGAATTCTGAAGCATGTGCTTCTAAACTTGTTCAAGAGTTTTGAGAAAGTTTGAAATTACTCAGGTGGATAGCATCCATTAACTTGCCTTTTAATTTCATTAAGGCAAAGAAAATCCAACATCCTATAGCAGATGACCATTTAAAAATATTTGGTTCATGGAGCATTTATACACACTCTTGTCTCAACCCAACAGTAAGTAATATTATTTTTATTTCTTTATGAAAACTTTCAGAGAATAAGTTTTTGGGGCAACTTTAGTAGACAGAGCTCTGTAGGAAGAGCTTAAAGAGTTCCAGGTGAAGGATGAATCACTTTTTCTTGCACAAAAGGTGTTTGAAAAAAAACCTTCACAAATGGTCACTGGGATATGTTCTCATGACCAATTTTTTCCCCTTCATTCAATAAATCCTAGCAAGTCCTCAAGGGAAAGGATGGAGCAGCAAACTGACTTCTGTTGATGACAGTCATTCTCTCATCAGTTCAGGGGGCCTCGGTCTTAAACTCTAGTGGATGGTTGTTCCCACAGATGTGACATCTGACCGTCAGACTGGTAACACATAACCCTGAGGAGGGTGTGGGTGCTCACACATTTGTGACGATGGGAGTGATGAGGGTGAGGAGATAGTGCTCAGCACCTTCAGAACCAAGACAAAGCAGAAAAGACCCTCAGCATCTTTTTCCCTTTCTCCCTTGACTTCTGTCCTTTGTTATAAATCAACTAATGCTGTCCATACAGTTAAATGAAATTGGAAAGACTTTAGGAGACAAGGACAACCATGGAAATTGTTTTAAAGACTACAGAAATTTTTAAAAAACATTGCAATTATAATTATGCAGAGTTATCTTAGTTTTATTTCACATTTACATGCTATGCATTTTGGAAAAAAGGAGTGACAAATTTTCCATAAAACTTGTCAGAGAAGTTGAAGCATAGTGCTTTTCTGGAACTTCTGCCTCACTCTATCATAACAGATCATCTCAGTGCTACCTTTTCTCAGGAATCCTTGTCGCATTAGGTAAAGTGTGTGTCCGAGGTACTGTTCTATTTTACATTTAATAAACTGTTTCATTCACTCAGTAACGTACAGTGAGAGCAGTGTGGGAATACATGCCAGTATTCCCATTTTACAGGCTAGAAAAATGAAGCTGAGCGAAGATAAAGTTGAGCGTGGCAAATAAGAAACAGAACTTTTGAACCAAGCGTATGAGCTTGTACTTCGACCCACGACTGGCTTCACACTGAATTCAACACACTCCTTCCTCCTCTGCACTCTGCCTGAATTTCTTTTCTGTCCCTGAACATTTTGCATCTTGCCTCATAGTAATCCATGTGCACATTTTTCCTCCCTGAAAGCACCAATTGTACCTCAAGTATGTTTTTAATTCCTCTACTGTCATTCACATGTCATTCATTCAAAATCTGATGAATGAATAATGAAGGATTTCATTTTGTGTGGAAAGTTTCAGAGTAAAGGAAACTGTAAGAAGAAAATCACATCCAAAGTAAAAGGCAGTTCTTCAAAATGCCAAGTAGTAAAATAACTTCGACTCAGTTTATTGTTCATAGAAGACACAATTTCTTGGAAAGAAGATCATCCCATTTGACCAAAACATCAAAATAATATGGATATTTCAGCTCTGAAAGCACAAGTAATCACAGTAATTCTAACTGCTTAGATATTGGGAAATAGAAATTGCTTTTATTGTACAGCACAGTATTTCAATAGAATGATTCAAATTATGGAAATCTTAAAACTGTTAAATTTTCTTTGTGATACAAATGGGAATATTAAAAGGGATCAAAATGGAGATTATTTCTAAAGCCTTGGATATTCTTGATAGATATTATTACCTTGGAAAACTCAGCCCACATATTATTATAGAGAAAATGGGCAAATAAATGATATTAATCTTTTTAGGTCATACATATATATGTAGTATATATGTTTCTATCCACTAATATATACACAGGCGATTAAAAAAAACCCTAAAAATTCAAACAGCTTGGATGAATTAAAATTGCCTGCAAGCTGTACATATGCAGCAACTGCTAGAGTCTAAATGAGGTATGGATATTAATGGCGAGTTCTGCCAATGCCAATTTTCAGGTTTGGACAAAGCCTCGTTATTGTGTAAGATATTTTATTGTGGAAAGTGATAGGAAGGGTACACAATGATTTCAGAATTCTTTTAACTCCCTATGAAGTTAACATACAGCTAACATTCTTACAAATGTTAAATTATTGCCAAATCAAAGGTGAAAGGTAAAAGAATTATGTATAAATCTACTACCCAGAGAAAAAATGTGTTAACAATTTTGAACCTTCTTGCAGTAATCAGATAAGTTCTCAGAAGCTTTATGGGAACCATATAAATTTAAATAGAGTTTTGGTGTACCTTATATCTCTGATTTATTTTATGATCTTTTTTTTACTTTATTAGTACATATTGAGTACATCATGAGTACATTCCCAGTAGAGAGTAGGTACATAAACATAACATAATTCAATTTCCCTCTTCTCCCCCTCTACCTCTTTTATTTTTCTAGCATCAGATTCATTTATTTATCTTATATGACCTTATAAAGTTAATTATCATATATATAGATTAAGAGCCAGACTAATAAGGTAAAGAACATATAAAATATGTAAGATAATTATGCTAAGTCATAGTTCACTTTAGATACATTTTACATGCTGGATTATAATGCATTTTTTTCTATTTTTTCTATTATCTGTCTTTTAAATATATATATATATTTCTATTTAGAGAGAGAGAGAAGAGAGAGAGAGAATTTTCCATATAAGAGGACCACACAATACTTAAGCTTATGCATCTGTTATTTCACTTAACATTATGGTCTCAAGGTGCAGCCTTCTTCCTACAAATGACTCAAGTTTATCCTTCTTTATGGCAGACTGGTACTCCATTGTGAATAAATGCCACATCTTTTAGTTGTAAAATGTTGTTTTCCAATAGTTGCAACTTAATGTGGTTGTAAAAATAAGAAAAGAAACAAAGGGAGAAGTACGCTAATGAAATATTCTCTATTTTCACTTCTTTTCTCCCCACATTTACATTTTGCTGTCCCACGTTATACCTTTCTGTATTGCCTGTCTCTTAACATATTAATGTAGCTATTATTGCTTCTAATTGCTTTTCGTTTTCATTCTAAATGTAAATATTCTGTGCAGGGTGTCTGAATGTCTGCATAGTACTCCTACCAATGAGTTTAAAGCCTTTTGGCATCTTGTTTTTAGTCATTAGTATCTATCTTCTTTCAGTAGGAAGAACTTGCTTTAGCATTTGTTGGAAAACAGGGCTGGTTGAGAAATACAGTGGTACCTCGGTTCATGAGCTCATTTCATTCCATGATTCTGGGAAGATGGCCTTGGCCGTGTTTGTCACCTCATGGGGAGTATGGGAATGGAAGCAAAAGTGTGCTGAACACTTCTGTTTGAAGACCGAATTGTTCACGAACAGAAGTGCTTGTGAACCAAGGTATTACAGTGCTCTTTCAGCTCTTGTTTGTATGGAAAAAATCTCTGACCTTCTTTCATTTCTAAAGGACAAGTTTGGCGGGTATTGTACGTTTAGTTGACCTCTTTTCCCTTTGGCTCTGTGAGAATCTCATTCCACTCTCCTTGCCTGGAAGATTTCTGCTGCTGTTTGCTGTTGCTCTTTCTCTTTTGCTTCTGATACCTTGATTCGAATATTTCTTGGGGTTGACATGGTTGTGCTAAATCTGATTAGTTATGTTTGATCTCCCTGTACCTGGATATTTGTGCACTTCTCTAGGTTTGGAAAGGTTTCTGCTATCGTGTCTTTGAGTAAGCTTTCTACATTTTCGCATTCTTGAGTCTTGCTTGAACCTTAATAACTCATTTGCTCTTTTAATGCCATTTCAACTTTGCCAAAGGCTTTCTTCATTCTTTTTTCTTTCTTTGTTCTCTGCTCTGTAATTTCAAATAGGTTGTCTTCCAGGACATAATTCTCCTTGTGTTTGGCCTATTTTGCTATGGATTCCTTCTACAGTATTTCAACTTTCATTTAGTGTATTTTTTAGCGCAGTGATTTCTGTTTTATTTTGGAAAATTTACTTCCATTTCTACGTTAAATTTTTCTCTTAGGGTTTTCTCTTTCCTCTATGGTCTCTTTAGCCTCCCTGAATTTCTTTAAAGTAGCTTTGTCACTTCTCAGTAGGGGAGTCTGTCCTTACCAGTTGCTCTGTGGTTGCTTTTTGGCACATTGTCTTGACTGCCAGCTGGCCTGCAAGCAGTTGGGGCTTGGTTTGTAATCTCTTCTAGGCAAAGCGGGATCAGACACCAATTTCCGTCAATGTAATCTGCCCCGTGGCTGCTTTTTTTCCAGAAATTTCTCTGATACTGTAGTTATTCTTTCTATTTCAACAAAGATGATGCTCAAAATCCAGGTATGCCATGTGTCCATTGTTGATCTGTCGTCACTTTTTTCACACTGGAGGGGAATCCAAACCTAGGTTTGAAGCAAAAAGTATGAAACAAGAATTACTTAGAAAGGACATTCCACTCTAAAGCAGAGGGGGCAGTAATGCTAATAACCCTTTTTTCCTGCCTTTGTCAATGCATCTCTTCTTTTTATTGTTCTAAATTCAGGTACAGTGGTCTCTTGCTTGGTTTCCTTATCTCTTGTGAAACTAGTCTGGTGCACAAATAGCTACTCAGCCCAGTGTGTCTGTGGGGATATAATTGCCAGAGTGTCTTATTCAGCTGCTATCTTGCTTTATCTCCTTATTTTTCCCGTACATTCTTAGAATAAGTGCCTCCAGATGGAAACTTGGAACCTTAGGCAAATACATTTTGTATTGCTTGAACATGTATTGTATCCATAGATCCTAAGAAGGACATTCTAGTGTTACTGCTCAAATTCTTGTAGGATAACTATCTGTCTGCACAGAAGGATGATAAGAGGCATTCATTATCTTGAAAATAGCATTCACTCTTCATGAAGGCAACTGGACTCTGGGCATTTGGTTTGCCAGGATTTGTAAAGAAACATTAGCTCCTAAAAAGGCAACAAATTGAGCACCGGTTTCAGATATGAAATCGAAGTCAGGGGTAGGAAATGTAATGAGACAGAGATCAGAGGCCTTTTGCCTAGTTTTGTACTCATTGTAAGTCTCCTTGATTGAATTTTTAAGTAATGTGGCATTATAGATGCATAATGGATATTTCTTACATAACTGAATGTATAGAATGAAGACTCATACTCCCTGCACATTTATTAAAATAAACAAGGTATATATATATATATATATATATATATATATATAGCTGAAGTACAAAAGCAACAGTCAGAAGTTATTCAGTTGTTCTCTACCAGAAATGAGTGAGAAAACTTTGTTGGTTGAATATAACCCAGTTTTCTTTTGTAAACCTCATTATTCTGCATTCTCTTGATAAATCTAAAAGCTTCAGCTCATCGTTTTCATTATGAGCTGTTTATGTTACATATTATCACAACATACTTTTCTCCTATGAGCTTGAACTTGGAGGTTTTTTTCATCATCTAGCTGTTTTTGTCCTTAGAAGATTTGAGATGTTTATGTCCTATTGATGGTGCGACACTATTGAAGATACTGCTGCTAACTATGAAATGCTTAAGCAGATGTTCTTTGTAACTTCAGTTTCTGTTATGGCATACAAAAGGCATTTCCCCTCAAAGCAAACAAAAAGAAGGGAAGAAGACATAAAGTAAAACTGCATTTTCTTAGGAAATTGCATTTTTTTATGTAAAGCTAACCCAAAAATTAGTAATGTTTTTTAAAAATGCAGTTTACATGTCCATCTTTATTAAAGGGTTGTAGCAACCTTTTAATTGAGAAAATATGCATTGAAAAATATGCATACACTACTGAAAATTAAAAAAAACAATAATTGACTAATCATTACTTAGTCTAAAAGCTTGTGGGTTTTTTATAACAAATAAATAGTAACTTTAAAGTATCACCTTAAGAAAGCTGGGAACATGTTTAGGTAGACATCCAGCGATGTAAATGTGCTGGTTTTCTTGCTTCGAATGATGGTTAGAAATGAACTGCTTGGGAAAGTGTGCTAGATGAAGTGAAATAATGTACCTTTTTCCTGTGTGCTTTATGAGTTGAAGATGAGGCTACTTCTTTGCAGTCCCCAAAACACAATGACAATGAATACACAGAGACCCTGTGGTGGCTAGGATGAAGTGTCAATTTGATTGCCTTTGGGATCCAACCCAGGGACTGGTGGAGAACACTTTTGGTGTGATCAGTGGGCGATGGAGGGGTGGCCTCTGCGTCTGGGTCTAAATCATGGCCCTTTCCTCTCTGGTGCTTTTTCCTGGCTCTGGTTCTGGCCACCGTGAGGCAAGCACTTTTGCTGTACCACACTTTCCCACCATGGTGTTTGTTCCTTGGAGCCAGCTGACCATGGACTAACCCCCCTGACTCTGAGCCAAGTTAAACCTCTCTTCTTTTAAACTGTGGTTCTCAGGTACTGTATCCCAGCAACAGGAAAGCAGACTAGTACACACACACAAAAGATTTGGAGAAGAATGTTTACAACAACTTTATCCACAATAGATTAAAAACTGTCTAGATGCCCATCAAAAGAAAATGGATATTTCTTTACTATTTGTTTGTGTTACTTTCTCATTGCTGAGACACAATTCCCAACACCCACAACTCTAGGGAGGACAGGTTTATTTTGAGTCACATTTTTAGAGGTTGTAGTCAATATCAACTGGCTCCAAAGTCAGATGGCATAGCAGAGGACAAACAGCTTATGACGTGACAGACAGGAAGCAGAGAGAGATCAAGAGAGCGATACTTCCAGGTCACATTCCGGAGATCCTTCTTCTGTCCAGGCTTCATTCCCCACATCACCTTTAGCTATAAACCCAACTGTGGACTAATTCAGTGATGAGTATCACATCCTCTCCCCAGGATCCAGTCACCTCCCAAAGCCCCACTGATGGTGTAGGAGTCTTTGAGGGGGGTGTCTGTTACGAATCATAACACCACTGGAATATCAGCCATGCAGCTGTATCAGGAAAAAGCAGCAGATACTCTGTTTCTTCACCAAGGACCACTATGAATAAGAGAGGTCTGCAGCGGAGGGAGGCATCGTCTATGTTAATATTCAAAAATTAGACAGTAAGTGTTTACCGGAAATCCTTTTCTTCAAAATGCCAACAATCCAGTTATTCAAAATGTGCTGTAAAGACTACACACAGCACTTGTACAGGCTGCGTTCAACCTCTGCCACTGTCTTAGAAATGTGATTTAGAGGTTATACTGACTTGTGTTTAGTAGTGATGGCCCCTGAGGAGAATATGCTCCTTTCTCACTTGAACAGCAAAAGGGTAATATTATAATTATTATTTCCCCATCATTCATACTATGCTAAAGAATTGTGGTGATTTTTTAAAATTCTACTGAGAACAGAGGCATAGTGTACATTTCTGCCTTTTATCGAGAGATTTAGCTGAAGTTCCTCTAGTGTGAATGCCCTACAAAATTCAATCTCCCAATTTACTGTTAGCTCCTGTGTTTGTAGATTATTTGGACAACTGGGTCCAATGTATCTTAACTAAAACACTTATAAAATTCAGACCATAAATTAGACTTTCAGTTTCTAAATGAATTTTGACTCAGGCATTTAACCTACCTGTGAATTTTAAAACTCTTTCCCATTAAAAGGGGAAAATATAAACTGCTGAAAGATGATCACTGTTTCCTCAGACACACATGATGGTATGCTTAAAGATTTTATTTTCCTCGGAAACTACTACTACTGCTTATAAAGCTCATCTATCATATGTAACGAGAGCTGTCAAGAATATTTAGTGAGAAATAGCTGCTTGATATGCTAATAGGAGCTCCTTAGTGAATTCATTTTGTTCTACTTCTTGACATTAATGGTGTTCATAATCTAATGAATGATGTGTGCTATAGAAGTAAGGCCACAGGGAAAGATCGCATAAAGTTAAAGTAAGGAAGGTCTTTATCAGTATTAGCATTCATTTTCCAGAATGTGCTATATGTATAAATCCGTATTTACCTTGGCTTTTATTGACTTCTGTCTTCAGGTATTATTTGGAATTAGGGACTCTTATGTATTTCCAGTTTGTCTCCTCTAAAGATGCTATTGTGTTGACCTTTCTCTTTGTCTGCTTAACAGAAATGCTAGAAAGGAGCCATTTCTCACATCCTCATCAGGCGATGGAGATTTTGAGTCCTTAAGGTGCTACTGATTTGGGAGGAAAAACTGTGCCTCGTTGAAAGCACACGAATGCTGCTGGGATCAATGATGATTTAATTGGTGAAACCAAGAGCACCATTCTGAGCTCCCCATTCTTAGAGCTATGTGTGTGTTAATTTATATGAACTTCTTTTACTGCATGGCTTTAAAAATAGGATGAATGCACATCTGTCAGGGGCAGTTAAGTAGGGTGCTGGCCGAGAGTGGAGATGCAAACGACCTCTCAAGGTCCCTTCCAGCCTTGCAATTTTATGGATCTACGGTAATCAAAATGGAGTCACCCAAATCAGTAGTTATGAAAGGACATTAAGTGCTTACAAGGTTATAGATATAAACAAATCCAGAAAGTTTTTTTTTTAAACATTTCTCAGCAGGTTTCAATGTCAGTCTTAAGCAGGTATTTAAAAGAAATACTACAATTCACCTAAATGTCAGTATGACACACATTTTAGGTACATGTAATGACTACCCACATTCACATATATTTTAAACTCTAACGTCAAAGAACTTTTTATTAATGAAACATTGACATATTTGAAATATTTATTTGTGAGTCTGTTTTGTATGAGACGTATTATTGTTGAACGAATGCATGCTTTTGAAAAGATTAGATGTAAGAGGTGTTTTAATTCTTAGTCTGAAGAAGAAAAAGGAAAAATTTTAAGCAAAGAAAACATAATATCTAATCCAGTAGTCAAGTTTTTAAAGGAAATAAATAAATTCACTGGCAGCAAAGTGCTAGTAAGTTTCCTGATGTATGATACACTTTTCAGCCAATCATTCTTTTAGTTCTGTCTACAATGGGTTTTATACAGCTGAGTAGTTCTGGAGTGGGGAAGCGAGTGGTAACTGATATGAGAGTAGTCTGTTTCTGAGTCCTCTGGGTGCAAGCCGCCTATGAGTTTGGCTGGGTGAGTTAGATGGGGCAGGCACACTGAGATATGTATGTAGGTTACCAGTCAGCTTCCATTGCTCAGAACCAGGGCGAGGCAGCTGTGTGTTCCTGGGGTGCCTACGCTCTGCAATGAGATTCCTGGAGCTTGCAATGGGTAAAGATGGCACCTTGTCAAAGAGTAAACGTAAGAGTTTTAAAATACAAAAGATCTTAGAATGTGACCTGACACATTAGTGCTCAAAGCCTATTGGCTATTTTTTATTCATTTCACAAATATTCATTAAATGCTTTCCAGGTATGGGGGCCCTACAGTAAACATAAAATCCCCAATCTTATGGAATTCACATCCTCACCACCTTAGAGCATTTATTACTCTGAGATCATATGATAGGATATTAAGAAAGTATTCTATAGCTATTTATTGGCTAAGTTAATGAATGATGAATATATGTATGTACAGATGTGTGAATAAGTAAATGAATACATTAATTAATACTTGCATCTGTGAATTTCTACATGAATTTTAATACCAATTTATTAATTTCTGCAAAATGCAGACTCTGATTTTCATGTGAATTGTACTGGATACTTACTACTGGTACCTTAATAATATTAATTATTATAACCTGAACAAGGAACTTCTTCCATTTTAAAGATTTTCTTCATATCTTTCAGTAATATTTTGTAGTTTTATAGTATGAGTCTTGCAACAGTTTTGCTCAACTTATTCTTAACTATTTTAATAATTTCTATGCTGTTATGAAAAGATATTTTCCTTAGCTTGATGTTTGAGTTATTAGTATAAAAATAGAGCTGACTTTTGTATATTGATCTTATTTATACTATATATCTGGCACTCTCATTTCATAATTCTGATGTATGCAAATTACTGAAGTTTGTTTTATCTAAGAGAATGTATAGAGACAGTTTCAATTGTATCTTTCCAATTTGTATGCTTTTTATTTTTCATTAATTAAGAAATGTAAACGGTGCCAAGCTTCTCTGAGGTATAACACAGTCAGTCATCAGCACTTAATGACTGATCATGCCAGCTTCCTCTACTAATTTACAGGAAAGGTGAAGTTTAGAGATACAGTAGTCCTTGTCTATCTGCAGCTTCACTGTCTGTGGTGAAGTCATGTTCCAAGAGTGAGAAATGGGAAGCTTCAGAGATCAACAGTTCATAAGCACTGCGGTGCCTGTTGTGCTTGCTCTTCTGTTTCTTCTCTCTGGGGATGTGAACCCTTCCTTTCTCAGTATCTGTGCTGATCCACCTTATATTAACCTAATAATGGCCCTAAAACAATGCGGGCAGGTTGGTTATGCCATGGAGAGGTCATAATGGGCTTCCTGGCGGTGAAAAGCAAGAATGTTCTATTTCAGGAAGGAAAAACTATACGGTGAGATTGCTAAGATCTACAGTAAGAAAAGATCTCTTCTCTGTGAAGTTGTGAAGGACAATGGAAATTTGTGTTAGTTTCTCATTAGGCTGCTAATGCGATGGCCACACTACACGGTAAGTGCTTAATTAATATGAAAAAGTAATTATACTATAGGTGCGGGACTACCCAGCTTTAAGCATCTAATAGGACTCTTGCAACATATTCCCTGTGGCAAAGGAGGGAGCTAATGTGTCTGCAACGTGAGTGGGGGACAGCCTGGTTTAACGGGTCTCTTTCACCTCATGGTACCCAGCTGCTGATGACGTGGTCTTGAGAACGTCAGAGGTATGTCAGAGCCCGGTCTGTCATCATTCACTAAAGGCTCATCAGACAAGAAATGTGTGAGCAGGCTTAATTACTAATTTTTAGACCTTATCCAGCCTATCTACCGATTTAATTAGTGTTTCCATGTTCAGTAAGAAATGCCAGCTCATGCAAGACAAGCAAATGCATTTTTCAAATCAAAATTCTGAATCATTATATCAACTCTATAACATTCACCACATCTACTATCTTCACTTCATCTATGAATTAGGTAGTTCAGTTGAGAAAGTAATTACGTTTACTTGATGTGACTCACTTTTTCGCGAATACATCTGGCTTGGTACTCATATTTCCATTATATTTCAGTCATTGGTAGTTACTTGGTTAGTGGTTTATGAATAATTCCACAAAAGGTTGGAACTTAGCTATAGGCACTTTAGTAGAAAGTTAATATTAAACTGTTTCTACTAATTATAATTTTCTTGATTAACAGCTTACAGAGGGATACATGGCATATCATATAGGAAAATTACATTACGTGATATTTCTTAAACATTGCAAAATATTTAGAAATCATTATATTGTAAATATTCTTTTCTGGTTATATGCATATTCATTTTTATTATGGTTGTATCTACAGAGGATGAAGTGGAAAATGCACCTTGTTTTTGTCCCTAAGTACATGTCACATGTGAACTATTTAAGTTTCCTTCCTATTCTGGTTTGGCAGAACAAATCAAGTAATGAAAGTGGACTATTGTGTGAGTATTACATGGCAGGAACTGTGAAGACTACAAACATATACAGTGTTTACATTCTGCCTTTAAGCAACTTAAATTATCCATTTATTCTTCAAAAATATTTAACGTATTTTGTTTTAATTTAATGAATGGGTCCTTTGATAATATCCTGATAGTCACCATTGATTATTATTATTATACTATACTTTTAATCAAAACAGAATTTACTATTAAGAGTACATCAATGTATTTTACTATTAAACTCTTTGTTATGAATGATAGGTAGGACAATATGAGGAACTTTCATGTATCTGTCACTGAGCTTCTACCACTATCATTTTAGGTCCGGTGTGTCCTAACCTATGTGCTCACTCATTTTCCTCTCTCCATGTTATTTTAAAGCAATTCCCACACCTCACATTAATTCATTAACAAATTTTTAAATATTTAAATCTAAAAATGGAATCCTTTGTAAAAATAATCATGATACTGTTGCAGAACTTCAACTACAGTTTCTTCATCTTTTCAAGTATATAATCAGTTACCACATTTTCAGTTTTGTTCTATGTGTATAATCTTTTATGGGGTGATTTTTGCCTAAGGATGCAAATAAAGCCTAATTTTGGTGGGCTTCTCTGTTATCTGTCCCTTTTCATCTCTATATTTCCATTCTGCCTCACTTTCCCCTAGGGAATTATTTGTTGAAATGACTAGGTCATATGATCTACGGTGTTTTCTACAGTCTAGAGTTCACTGATATTATCAGTTGATTAATGCTATGATTAATATGGTTTATTTTGAACATTTACTGTATTTTGATAGTTGATAGTAGATCTAAAATATTAGGAAGACTCTTTTCGGCTCTCTAGGAGAGTGGGGAGGGAGATGGGGAAGGTTGGGGAGAAGTAGAGCAAGGGAGGGAGAGAGACACTGATTTCAACATGAACTTGGGTCATAGGTAATACATGTGTACTATAAATGAGAACCTTACTGGTCACGCAGAAATGCTGTACTATGGATTTCTTACAGGTGCTTTCCCATCCACTGGGTCAGGTGGATGCTATTTTCCTTGCTTGCTTTACTCACTCCAGCTGATGGAGTGACTTATTTTCCACCTCTTCATAGGTCCTGAGCGCTCCTATACTTGCTTCTTATAATGTCTCATTCCAACATCTTTGTGAAGCACTAGCAATGAGTTGTTGCTCACCGCTCTGGCTTTGAATTATCCCTTCAATACCCAGAGACATCTTAGTTCTCCTTTGAGCTTTATACCAAAAATGTGAGCTATATGCACTGTATATTTGATTTGAGAGTGAGCTTTGTCTCCATCAGCCCAGTCAGTCATATTTCCCAGAGTTTTCTCAACATATTCTGTGTACATAACATCTTTTGTAAGAGTCAATATTTTTAGATGTGTGAACATATGAGAAAATATAAATACCATTTAAAAAACATTATTTGTTCATATATAATTCTTACTAATGCGAAGCAAGTGTGACTAAGTTCATTTAATATCGTGTGTGATAATGTACTTTGTTTTCCATGAATTCAGAATGTAGTACAGATGTGCTTGCTTCTCTTTGCTGTGATGTCATGGTTGGAAAGTCAGCTTCCAGAAGGAAAGGTGGATTTTGGCTCACCCTTCCAGGGATCTCTGTCCAGGGCCGGCCACCTCCATCATGATGGCCTTGAGATGCCATGAGCATCGTGGTGGGGAAGGGTGGTGAGTGGAGATGCTGAACTCCCAACTAGGTGAAAGCATCCAGGACAGGGTCAGCAGAAAGATGGCGCCATCAAGGGTATGCCCCAGGGCTAACTTTCTCCACGAAGGACTCAGCTTTTGAACTATGCCTGGGTGGATCCATTGATGAACTTAGAGCCTTTTAATCCGGTCACTTCCCAAAGCCCATCAGGTAGCACTAAGTCCTCAAGACCAGAAACATCTTAGAAGGATATTTTGGAACCCCACCATAGCAATGAATATAAATTATTGAATATAAATTATTAAAATGTACACATACATAATCAAAGTGCAGATGTGATGCATGTGTCCTTGCTTGACCATGCTTAAAGCATGCCTTCTTACATGCTAATTTCTTCAGGCAAATCTGAATATAAATGATTAATCCGTGAGCTAAATTAAATAATTAACGATTTTTAATTTCTACAGTATTAAACTCTAATTTCAAATTTAAATTCTATGAAGTTTGTAAAGCAGCTTTTGGTGATGACTCGTTTGTGTCCTGTACCTTCTCACCGCCCCCTTGCCCGGTTCTGACACAGGTACTGGGCTTTTGTTCATGCCAGGCGCATCCTTGCAGGGGCTGCCAATCCCTTTACCCCACCTGCTAACTCATTTCTGTGCTTTGACTTTTGAACTTCCTAAATTTCTAAAATGATAGGCTCTAGAGGAATCATTTACATTGAAATTGAATATTTATTAAAGCAGGCAACTAATTTTTAAAGTTCAATAGCTCTCTAGCGACACTCATCTGGGATATAACTACCCCTAAGTTATTACTTTGTAATAAATATGGAAATGAATGCTCTTATACCTTTTGCTTCTTACTTGACAAGGAAGAATACTTTAGATGTCTCTACATCATCAACACCTAGGATAAAATCAGGTAGATGTTCTCTTTCATAGACCCTTCTGTGGAAACCTTAGACGTATATCCAGTAGTTCTTGTAATGACGAGCCCACTAGAAGCAAACAAAGATGAAGTCTTTTTTCCTCCATCATTTATAAAAACACACAGCATGTTGCCATGTTAAAACACAAATCTAAGTCAGGCTACACCACAACCTGTTGTATTGGTCGAAAAGTGTACAGAGGTCAGTACATTTTTAGGCAGAAAAATGTACATAGGTTGGTAGTCAGTAGTAGAGTGTTTCCCTAGCATGCACAAGGCCATGCTTTTGATTCTCAGCACTGCAAATATTAGAAAGAAAAAAGAAAGAAGAAAAAGAAAAAAAACTACCTCCTTTTCTTCCTCCCCCATCTCTGTTTCTGTCTTTCTGTCTCTCTTCTTTCTTTCTGTATGTATGTATGATGCATGTATGTATGTATGTATCTCTCTAGCTAAAATGTGTGTGCGCATACAGATACATATATACATTTTGTTTGTTTGCTTGTTTTCCAGTACTGGGAATTGAGCTCACAACATCGCGCTTGCCTGGCAGGCACTGTGCTGCTGAGCTAAATCCCCAGCCCCCATATATACTTCTTTGATGTGTGTGTATAAATAAAACAGGCAGAGTTAAACAGGTTCCTGGTACTACGGAGCCAAAGTGATCTCCTAGGAAAGAGTCTTGAGTGAAATGAACACATAAACTCAGAGATAATGTGACAGTGTTGCTCTAGTTCTGAATCAGATGTTCTGAACCGCACATGAAGTATGCTTGCAATCCAAAGCACTTGTATAGCAAAGCAAATTTCCCAAAGGAAATAATGGAAGCTCAGATAACTGATCCCAAAACTCAAAAATATTCATAGAAAATGATTACAATACTGTAACACAACACAAAATAATAAAGAAAATACATAATACAAAGAAAAATAAGGAAATTATCCTGCATTTATGTTTGAAAACTTTTGTGGCTGGTGTGAGGGAGACAAGAGAGAGGAGGGGTTGTGCAGGGTGCCTTTCACCATCACTAGCAGAATCGCTTCTGTCTACTGGCTCAAAGGGATCTTTTTCTTTTCAAGCAATTTTAACAAGGAACTTACCCAATCACTTGCTTTGGCCTCCTTTTGAGGATTTTGGGGAAATGTGGTATTGCATTGTCATTAAATGATTCATCACCTGCACTGCTAGAGCCTTATTTAGGTGCTGCTTTTCTATAAAATGTTGCACTGTTTCCCACATTTTTTGCATCTCCCTAATCTCATTTGAAGTGAGGGATTCCTCCACCCATTTTTCCTCATTCTCCACAGATGAAATCTTCTGCATAACCTCTTGATGTGGAACGATGATTGCTCACAGCCCGAGATCAAGGTTTCTACCAGGTTCCAAACCCGGGAGCACCTCCTTTTCTATTGCTCTTCACATCCACCAGGTGGCACGTCCACTCAATACTGCCTATTATGTAGCTTTTGCAACCTCGTATTTGATTCACAATACTGTCATCTTAATTTCTGACACTTATCTTCTTTCTCACATATCCCTCAGAATCTTTGAGATCCATTTCTATTCCTCTTCTTTTTTCTCACAGGCCATTATTCTTGTTATCTACAAATCACTCATTTACAAAGGAAACTTGATTATTTCATTCCTGTGTTTAAAATCTTTCAGGAAATTCTCACCTAGGGTAAAATCTAAACACACTTATCTCAGCCTATTGAAGCCTTTCTCAGTTACTGTGCTTGTCTTCTGAATAATCTTCCTTTTATACATCAGTAAATGTAACATGACAGCCTTTGCAAATGGTGCTCCCTTTACCTGCAATATTCTTTCTTTTCTCTACATTTTTCCTAAGTAAAAAATGTAATTATATATTACAACCTCAGGGGAACCTTCGGTTTATTTCCTATATGAATTACATTTAAATCAGTTTTCCTTCTCTGTGTGTGTTTGTTAATTTGTAATTACAAATATAGTATATAATTCTTGAACAGAAAACTAGGTCTGTAAATGCTTTTGCTCCAGGCTGTGTTAGAAGTTTTACTCATAGACGGTGCTCAGGAAAGAGCTACTGAGTGGATGACTGATTTCTAGAAAAAGACAAGAACTTTGGTGAAAGCATCTTATAGGAGCTTTGACCACTTGGGATAAAGGGGTCGTAGGCAAATGGTGACCATCTAAAGTCATTAGGAGGTGTAGGATATTTCAGAAGTTGGTTTTTTAAATTTTAAAGAGACTTTTCAAGTATAACTTTATGCCTTTTTCTAAAAGAGAATAAAGGGTAAGAAGTGCACATTCCTCAGTGCTCATGTTGGAATCTGCTAGATTGGTATGTAGAAAAGTAATATGGGTTTTCAATTCATTTATTATTTGAAAATGATTTAAATTTAAGTACTACCAAAAATATTTACAATGCCAGGCAATAGAACCATTCATAAAGTGATACTTTGACTCTAGAACAGGACACTGTTGCTCTCCAACAATGCTGACTTGGAGTAGAGGAAGAGATAGCATCATATCTCTCATTAAGTAGGACTCAAAGTAATATTAAACTTCCCTATTCAAAGAGTGATACATTGCTTAGAATTATAAGGGAACAAATGGCTGATAAAATAGCATGTATTGTCGCATAAGTATAATATTTATTTACAGAATGTAATTATTTGAGGTCATTTGTAAAATAGTGTAAATGTTACTGTATTCATTATACTATTGCTCATGTTTCCTTTTGGTTCTCTAAAAATAAGACCAGGCACAGCATTTCCTTGGTCTGTTGGTGCAGGTCTGCCGTGTTTCCCCCGAATCTCATTTCTTCAGAGGTGGCTTTTAGAAAGTGACTGGATCACGGAGTTGATGTGGTAATCACTGTGGGTTGATCTGCTGAAGAGTTCACAGGTGCGTGCTGTTAGGAGGGGGCCTGGATGGTGCTGCGTTACCAGAGGTGTGACTTGGAAGTTGGTCCCCGGCTCCTCCTGTATCTGTCTCTCTGCTTCCTGGCCGCCATGGGGTGAGCAGCTGTCCACCACCACGCCACTTCCGCCTTGGAGGAGACCGACCATGCATGGACTGAAACCTCAAAAACCGCAAGCCAAAATGATGGCCTAGTTTGTAAATATGAGTACAGAGGAATGCAGTCACCATTCAGGACCTTGTGGATTGGTGGAGGCAAACACTTCTGAACTCCTCAAAAATGATAAAATGAAGACGTCTGAACAGATGAAAAAAGTTAAAACTTTTTTTACAGTTAGCATAAAATGAACAAGATGTCACAGCCTCTTGGAAAGCCTCTGAATGGGTTAATAATGGCTGGATTAAGTAGTATATATTACCTACCATTAGGAAATAAATGTGTCCCATGTTTTCTTAAACCGTGCAATCATGTGCTACCATTTATTCTACCAGTGAATGTGTACAGATGTGGAGAGGTTTTCCTCAGAGACACCCTGGTCTCTAGGTACAGCTTGGGTCACTGGGCATCTGAGCTTCTGCCTTTGTCTCTGGTCCTTACTGCAAATCTCTATGACAGCCCAGTGTGATTCTCCATCATTTTGATCTTGTCTTAGATTCAGTTTTTAAGACTTTACATTAAAAAAGTAATTTTTGTTGTCTTTGTTTTTGTCACTTTGTGGTTAAATTTACCTTTAAAAATATTTGGGGTAAAAGGAAAAGAAATAAGAGTTCTTGACAATTGTCAAGACAACTGATTCTAACTATATTCTAACTCTATAACTGATTCTTTCTAAATTGTAGTCTTCAGACTCAATCAAGAGAAGGAGGCCAGAAAAGAATAGCCTTGCAGAGTAGTAACACATAAGAACAAGTCCAGACTTGAGCAACTTGTGATAGCTCTGAGTGAAGAATTATCTACTTGGTACAAGGAAGTGTCATCCACAGTTTCAGAAAACAAACACAATCACAGCTAACAGCATGGGCCAAGAGCTGGTTATGGCAATCATCGTATTCCAGGATGGCTTCCTAAACTAATTTGTTGCTATTTGATGAAAAGGAACAAACAAAGAATCTCCAGTGTGTCACCTTTCATTAAAGTTTTGTTTGCCTGAGATTTTGTTATTTGCAATTGCTCATCTGTTAAATTAGAAGTTTTGATTTCTTCACAGTTTGTCACCTTTTAAATTCTGATCCATTGACATACACATTTTTTTATAATTTTAAGAAACTCAAAAATGCAGATGAAAGCAGAATGGTAATTGTGGTGTTTGATAAAAAATCCTTGTGTTTTCTTAGTTTTAAAGCATGCCTGAGAAAAGGAACCAGCCTTCTTTTCCCCTAAACTATTGTAACATTGGCCAATGCAATGAGCTGCAACTGTCCAGGAGGACTTTCCTTGCTATTTCTTTTCTTTATGTACCAGAAGACACCAATAACTTGAGATGAATAAAAATAAGAAATCTTCATCAGTGCAACAAAGGGTGAGAAAGAATGATGGAAAACAAAAAATATATGTAATGAAAGAATACATTAAATACCTCATCTTTGTTGTCATTGTCACATGCACATATGAAATACCTTCAATGTGCTACTTAGGAATGAATGTGCTTCTCCAGGTGGCTCCTAATTGCCCACCAATAAAATGCTAAGACACAACTGAAGAAGTATAGGATTTGAGAATTTGTGTCTTGGGTTTCCCTGTAATAATAGGGGTTGACTGTAAAATCAAGCATTGAGGTCTATATAGAAACATTTAAATTCGTGAAGCTTGGATCGAACACTTTATAGTTCCTTCAGTTTTGGTACATGCTGAAGCTAGTACAACTGGGGTAAATGGGAAAGAAACTGTTCTGTTTCAAAGTATCTCTGCTTATTGGAAATACTTTTGAAGGTATCAAGGTCGCAACCAGTTCAGGCATTAGGTGATATTCCAGTACTGCAATTATAGAGGTGTGTTAGAATGTAGAAAAGAAAAAGTGTATACAGCCTATGAATTTCTCACTTTTTTTGACTTTGGTTTCTTGCTCCTAGCTTTGTGTAACTCTTACCAATAAATAACCTATGACCTATTTATTGTTGCCTTTAAAGCTGGAACAAGGGCAAAATGAATGATAGCCAATATTTCTTTTCAGAGCAGGCCTTCTGCACTCAGCATCACTCAGCTCAGGAAGGGGTGACTGCAGAACAATGGCTCGGAACCTGAAGCTTTGCAAAGCATTGACACAAGATTGAAGGGCCGGGGAGGAGAAAATTGGACCCTGAGAGTCTGCCCAGCTTTTGTTCAAATAATCAATGCGAAAGATACTGGTCTTTTATGTTCTGAGCTGTCTCTTTTGAACAAATAGAGGCTGTCATCATTCTAATTGTTATTCTTTCCTTGTGGATGTTTTAACTCTATGAAAACTGTAAGGCATGTACAGAAAATACAAGAGAAAATTCTCTAAGACTAGTTAAGATATTGTAATATCTTAATTACATTTTGATAACATATCTTATTACAATTATTGTAATATCTTAATATTGTAATAGGTAATGCCACCTAGGCACTGGTGCCAATGGCTTGGATGTGTCTGTTCAGTGTCTCAGAAAACTGAAAGGATTATGATTGACCTTCCTGGATAGGCATATAATTCCATATGAAGATATATTTGAACTATTTTACCTGGATACTAAAGTATGCATCTTTATGTGGATTAAGAATATTACATCTTTCCCATCAACTATTTCACTTACAAAAGGGTGTGTTACGACTTGTAAAATATCTATTTGTAAATCACCACACCTGAGATTTAGTTGCCTTGCTACTTTATTTTGTTTAAATTTTAGTCCAATCACTGAACAAGAAACACAACTCTACTTTGGTAGTTGTGCTAATGTAGAATACGAGGAGATGGGCACATTTAGGTCAAGCCAAACTTTTTACCAATGAAATTGCAAGTTTTGAGGGTTATTCTATTAGACAACTTGTTGTGGTAGGTTAAGTATTTATCTGATTTCTTTGTTTGCTTTTATGACTACCAACATATTATACATGTAGGGTTTTAAATCCCTTCCCATATATAGAGGACACTGTATAGAAACTTGAATCATTATGGACAAGTAGCTTCCTAACAATCTATTTTTTGCTGTCTATAAAGATGCATAACACTTAGAGATAAAAATAAAATAATACATGAAAGATATTTAATATTAAGCATAAAAGGCAACATTTTAAGGCAGTTAGTCAGAATGTCTATTTCTATATATATTATTCAAAAGGCTGACCTAAGTTAAGGTCAAGATCATACACGTGTGTGTCACATATGTCCAGTTGTGTTATTTGTGTCTCTATAAACCCATGTATACTTTGGAAAAAATACATGTTTGCATTATCTGTGTGACTGTAATACAACTTGAATTTACTTGCATAGAGGATTATGAGATTGAAGGAATTTACTCATGGAAATTTCTCGGAGACTTTATATATTGGTTTTCTAGACGTGATCAAAGCATATCGGTGACGGATTTTGTCAAGGTCTGGGTTTGCAAGATACGATAAAAAAACAACTGCATACAGAGTCAGGGTAGCTAGTTGTGAGGAACGCACAGGTTGATTACATCCAGAACTTGAAGAACTTCAAATATTTTTTGTAAAATAGTATATGCTTCATCTATACTCAGTTACTGGAAAGTTTAAGCATGATTTCATTAGTTAAGGTGCTTTATAAGATCAAAAAGGTTTATAATATTACACTCTTTGAGCCATTATTGCTGTACTCAATTTAAGGAGCATCCTTGAGGAGATGTGTAATTTATTAGTACCAACACATTTGGATAAGAAGATTGGATCTGAGCGCTGATACGTAGAGATGCAGCTGATTACAGACTGGAGGTGTGAGCCAATCAAACATGTCACCCTTTAGTCTGTAGGTGTTGGGTATTTCTCCTGGCAATGGAAAAGCTGATTACTACAGACATGTGGTCATATTAGAGAAATAGCAGAATTAATATATACCTTGAAACATATTTAAATTGTTCTGTTTCTTGATTCTATATACTTTGGGACACTGATGGCAAATCTATGGCATGTGTACTTTTTTTCCTTTTAAGAACAAAGATATTAATGTATGAGACTTTTTCTAAACTAAAGCCTCAGTAGTTAGGTTTAATTGCAGTCTTGGCACTTTGCGATAAATAAATGGATTTTGGATTACAGTCGGGCACTCGTTTCTAAAAGGCTTACCGCTGCTACTTTGGGACAAATTTCTGTTTGCCAATAATAGAAAAATTAGGTGGCATTTTTGGTTTTGGGAAGAGTAACAGCCTCCATCACTGAGTCAGAGACTGTAGAACGGTATGAGGTATGCTTCTCACGAACTTTCCCCTTATGGAAATAAAGCACCATAATATGGATTTGGAATACTTCAGAAATATTTCAGTACATAACTTTAGGGAAAATAGTAGCAATGCAAAATGTTTGTTGTAAAATTAACCTGCCCAAGTTCCCACGAAATCTGTACTGGGAATACTGTGGCATTAAAAGAAATGTTTCAATGATAGTGAAATATTCGGAAAATTGTCAGGGAAATATATTTATATGAGACAAAAGAATAGTGATTATTCATATTATTTATATTTTTCCTTTATTGATTCCTTCCAGGATTGCAAACAAAATCATTTCATTGTATTAATTTTTAGTTTTCTGCTTGTTAAGGCATGGATACACAATTCCCTGATACTCCAGAAACTCAACATTTGGCATTATCTTGACAACCTACAGGACAGCCTCACCAAAAAAAACCCATTAACCGCTTAAAATATTAATAATGCTGAGATTGAAAAACTCTGTTGTAGAACATAAGGAAGCAATACTTGTTCTCACTGTTGAAGATGGTGAATGTAGGCAGATGGACATTTAACTGGAACAATGACTTTTGACAGCGGCAAACGGGCTAAACTTCACAGATTAAGCACACTGTCTTCTGGCCAGGACTAGAAATTGTAAATTAACAGAGCATGTCCTAGGGTCTCCTTACCCTGCTTGACTTGTGGGCTGGGTTTGGAGTGCAGAAATCACCTTTCTCTCTGGTCAGTGAGGTTAACACCCAGGTGTGGGGATGGATCCTGGCTTGCTTGCTCTACAATGTTAAACTTGACCATTCTACCACTGCCTCGATGCTGTTCCAGGAAAAGCATCCTCTCTGCTGCCCTGCACGGGCTAATAAATAGTGGCTGGTTTGGAGTGTCTTTGTCTCTGCCCATCCTGCGGCACTGACCTCCCAGCCCCCCATCATGGATGACCACGTTTGTCTGCTTCTTACTTCATCCTTTTGCTGTACCCCTCATGTAGGCATTTGGGGATCTTGGCCAGGTTGCTTATAAGACTATTTTGACAAGACTGTCCTCACTTCAGACACCAGGCACAAGATTGTGGCCCCAGGTCCCTCTCACCAGCTGGCTACACATTTTAGGGTTCCTACTAGGCTCTCAGAGTTCATAGTCTGCAAAAAAATCACAGAACTCAGGAAAGCGGTAGACTGTTGATTAAAGCTTTATGAGAGCCAAAGGGTATAAATCAGGAGCAGCCCAAAATGAGACACAGGTTAAGGTCTGAGAGGGTCCAAGCAGGAAGGTTCTATGACCTCTTTGTGCACAGCCAGGACATTGGCCCTCCTGGGACACAGGTGAGGCCAAGGTGGAATGTTGACAGCGGGGCCTCCTGACCTCTGATTTCCAGAGACCCCATCAGGGTTTCACTGCCCAAGAGTGGCTGATTGAATCAGGGGCTGGATGGAGTTCAGTCTCCAACCACAGTCTGCTCCTGGATGTTAGGGTGACGTCCCGTGTCTCAGAGCCACACCCCTCAGTGCAGGTTGGTCTTTCCGTCACCGCCTGCCCATGTCCCGAATCATTTTGTTAACATAAAATTTTTGTCAGGACCTACCATGGATAGCAAAGACATCTCATCACCTGAGAAGCACCAGGCATTTAAAGGCTGCTTTCTAAGAAACCAGAGGCCAAGTCCAGCTGAATACTTTATGCCATTGGAATAGGGTTTCTAGACAGATGAATGTATAGTGATGAAATACTATCACTATAAGCTGGAAATTTATTAAAGGTATTTTCTAAGGCTGAGCTTTGTAAATACAGAGAACAGAGACAATTCAATACATATGAGAAGTGAAGACAGAGAAAAGCTCTTGTGACTTCAATTGAGAGAAGAGAGTTGTAGATGGATCGCAAAGTGTTTGAACGTAGATATTACCGTGTCATTTTTCATGTTTAGAAAGACAAAGTAAAATAGCTTAAGTGTAATTTAGAGAATTTAGAAGACGTTTTCTGACAATAATAGCATAGATGAAAGTGCAATTTGGGATAAACGTTCAAGTCTGTGGTAACATATATCAGAAGGCACACCAATACCTTCATAAATGAACACTCAGTAATTCTATACAATGGGAGATTTAGAGCAAAACCAGACATTAGTAAATTCTCTGTAGTAAATCTCAGATTATATCAAACTCAGGTATCAATTGCTGCAGTACAAAGGTTATGGAAAAGCATAGCTGTTAAACGCAGAAAGATGTAGGTGAAACAATCTAACTCCAGAGAGCTTATTTGTGTTAACATACAACAGACGAGGTACTTATAGAAATAATCTTAATAGAAGGTTGGATGATAGTAGTTCAGAGAAATGCGTGCAAAATATGTTTGAAAGCAGAGAAGAGCAAGAGAATAATAAATGACAAGCAGAAACCAATATAAAGCACTTGAGATGAATGTTTATTGAAAACTTCCAAGATAAACATAACAACCTATTCCCAACAAAAAGACCATGACAGCAAGGAGGCAGCACTACCACCTCTGGAAAAGTCAGGATCTAAAATCTGAGATCCAGTGGTCTGCACTTTTGAGAAGCAATAGCTTTCTTCTGTAGCCCTGAGGACACCAGGTGTGGGGACCAATGCTGAAGGCTATGAGCATGAAGCTGGACGATACTGACAGAAAAACAGGTCAGACTTAAAGGAAGAAGAGAAGAAGTAAAATGATTCCTGGAAAAGTAATGAGAATTTTAGTTCATTACTTTTAGTTTTTAAAATTCCTATTAGTCTTATTAGTCTGCTCACAAAATCATTAGTATTTAAAAATATTTTTATAAATTATGTATATGTTTCTGAATGTCTACTTTTATCAGCTTTCTGATCCTAGAACTTTAACCATTATGAGCTTTGTTTGTTTGTTCATTTGTTTTTTTATGGCCATGAAATGTTTTATGGCCTATAAACAAAGAAAGGTAAGAATTCTGGGAAAAGTAAATTATTCTTCAGCAACGAAGCATAAGGATGGTGTGATTCATATGGTTTCCTTGATATATTATTCATCACTCTGAGTTCTTAGCTTTATTCATTTGTATGATCCAAAAGAAAAGCAGATATAATATGTTGGTGTGTGATTTGTAGTGTGATTATAACGAGATTTACTTTCATACTGAATTTTGTACTGTATTATTGCACCGGGTTCATTCACAGATAAAAGGTATGGAGCAAACAGCTCAAGAAATCCTGACTAGCATTTGCTCCTTCATTAATATTCTTCTTAATATTCTTGTCTTTGCTCTGCTCAGCATAAGCCAGACACAGTCTGCCGTCAGCTGGGTCTGATTTGAACTCCACACTGCCTTTACTCAGGCATCTCCTGTCTATGTGTCTTAGAAAGCTCTGTGTCAACACCACAAGATGCATAGGGCACATCACTTTATAAAGACAAGAGGATTCTGTAGCTCACAGTTGCAAGCATAAGGGCTTCTGCATGGGCTCGGATCATGGCTGCATCGCATTGTGGCAACTGGTGATATTGGAGTAGTGAGGGGTATGAGCAAGGACAGGACAGTTCTTGCCAAACAACCCTTTCCCAAGAACTACCTAGGAGTCATGCACGAAACACAAAGGGATCACAGAAAGAGCTCAGTGGCCCAAGGACCTTCAAGTGGGCTCAACTTCTCAAATGCGCCGCTACTCCCCGTCACGGGCCACCTTGGACAAACTCTGAATTATAATGGACCCTTGGGCAGCACCAAACACAGCACCATATTGTATACCAGGACTGAGGACACATTTCTCTCCAAATGATTTGAATGAAGTCATCCATTTACAGAATTACTCTCTGGTACCATTTTTGTGAAGATGCTGTATTCTAAGAATTTGAATTAGTTGGTTTATAAAAGATTATCTAAGGCAATGTGAAGCAATTGGTAGAGAGAGAATCTGAAGTGTGGAGGGATAATCTAGACAGGAACATGGATTTTTGAGGAGTGATCCAAAGATAGGCTGGATTAAGATGGTTTTAGAGATGGCTGTGATAAGACAAAAGTATATTTGATCAGAATTGTGGATAAGTAGCAAGTGTGACAGTTGTCTGGGGTCCTCTTATGAGTAGTATTGACTAGGAAATTACAAAGCTGGGGAATGAGGATTTGAGAATAGAGTAGCACCATTGCCTGATTTGACTATTTACTAGTGTTGTGCAGCTTTAGTAGTGCTTAGCACTTTTGGGGTGCTAGAGCTGTAGGGCTTTAGAAATCACCCAGATAAGCCTTACTCCCAGGTGAGTGTCTGTCTAAAGTGATTATTTAACAACCATTTGCAAAATGAACAGATAAATGAGGTGACAGAGACAGTCTAAGTAAGTGTAGCAGAATTTTACTAGTGGTTCCTAAGCAAATGAACAACGATGTGTTTTAAATCTCATTTAGTTGTTAGCACCATATCATTCTCCATTGATTTTTATAATAAACCCATAGTAAACAGCTATGCATGGGCATGTATAAAGACTTTCTGAATAAAACTGTAGTTGTAGAACTACTTTTGAAACGAGTAATTCAATATTATGTTGTTTGAAATTTTATTACTATGACTAATAGGTCAACAAATATACTTGCATATATTCGTTTGCCTTGGTAATTAACAGAAAGTTTTAGATAATTATAATTTCTCTTTTATTTTACCTACAGTTTCTTCAACAAATATAGTACATACATATTCAATTTTTATTAACACATAATTATATAAATCAATGTGGTTCACTCTGATATTTACAAACACACATACATCATGCATGGATTATGTCCATTCATCTGTATATTCAAGATTTAAGTAGCACAATTTAAGGAAGAAAAACAACGACATTGATCGTGATATGATATTACCACTGTAACAATTTACTGAAAAGAATATACTACACATTTTCATCAGATTAACAATATTTTATATTTACTTGGTTTGCACAATTTTTAAGGTCTTTCTCAATTAACTTCACGTTTTAAAAAGGACTCCTCATTAATATTGTAATTTTTCCCATGGAAGCTTTGAAGGTAGTTGACTTAGTTACTGGAACCTGACCAGATCATAGATGGATGCTTTTGTCCCACTGCCATTACTAGTATAAAATTCTGTCAATAAATAACTTGATTTGGTGATGTCTACATGTATAAGGATGGCGGTTTTATTTGTCAGATAATTTTTGAAACTTGGATGCATGTACAAAACTTTGATTGCTATTCCCTTTTAGTAAAAGTAATGTCATTAGCACTTTTAACAGAATCTCATTACTGAATGCCTTTGGGAAGGGGTGAGGCAGACATGAATAAAATGAAGAAAATAGAAAGTCTTGGTAAAAGAGATGCAAGGAATGGATTTTAAAGGCACATTTTTATTCTATTAAAATACTATTTTAGGGTATCTAAAACATTTACAAATTGCACATTTACATTCCTTTTTTGATAAAATATTTAAAAAATGGTTTTATCCAAGTGATTAAATTACATGCATCAAATCATCAGGCTAATTTTAGAGAGATAAAGCAGAGTGAGAGACGCTCAAATGACTATGTGCTACTAAGATTATGTGCTTTATTAAAATACTTTAGAACAATCATCTAAAAGTAAAAGAATTGTTCGGGGATGAATAATCACAGTATTTTATTGCATTTTTAAAAGGTTTATATAGTGAGTACTGCATTATAAAATGCTACATACTGTAATGAAAGGAATGTTTCTTAGGAGTTGGAAATAGTGCTAATTCCTCACAAGTTACATGAGTTCCAGCTACAAAGTTGTCTGGGATTACTGGCTTACACACAGTTCATTAATTTTTGTATAAGATAGTTTTTGTTTAAGATAGATATCCTAATCAAAAATGGCTAAGAGTAAAAACGTGAGAAGCAAATTTCTACCAATCAACTAAAAATTTTATGTAACTTGAGTAAAACTGAATACTGTTTTGGGGTATCTTGAGAAGAATATAGTACATGTTTGAAAGCCTATGTAAACTCAATGGCGTGCTAGTTGGTTATGAAGAAGGATAAACTTGAATTGTTTGTAGGAAGATGGTTGTACCTTGAGACCATAATGTCAAGTGAGACAGAAGCACTGGCTTAAAAATTGCAGTTTCCCTTCTATGGCAACCCCAAAGTACAGACAATCTAAGGAGCTAAATAAGAGATAGATGTCAGGAAACAGAAAGGGAGTCTTTGTAAGGATGGGAAGGGATGGTGGTGGTAGGGGGTCAGGGGAAGGGAAAGTCGAAAGGATTCGGCTGCTACATGCACATGAACTACCTCTCCAAGGCAAGTATAGCCCTTATGTATTCCAAGCATATCCTAAGGAAAGAGAAATCGAAAAATATTTATAATTCAGAAAGGAAGAAATCCAAAAAGAAAGTATGTTTTGTAGAAGTTAAAATCTTTGTTGTCTAAGATTTGTTGGTAGATAACATTCAAAGCATAGACACAACATTAAGTGGAGTCTAATTTTCCAGTTTGTGTTGTAAAATATCTTGAACATATAAAATTAAGTGCTTATACACAATCCAATAACAATCATAAAGCATTGTGCTACCAAGTAAATAAAATAAATTATACCAAGAAAAGCATACTTGATATGCACCCAGAAACTTATACAAAAATAGATTGCTGAATACAGACTTAAGTATTAGCTGATTGGTGAAAAGCCAGTGTTATAGTCCTGCAAATATGTAGAGTCTAATCATCAGAAGTAGATGTGCAGTCTTCTCTTTATAGTTGTTTTTCTGTGGTAGGAACAGTACAGGCTAGAGAAGCCCTAGCTATTAATAATGAACCGCAGCCCTTAGTGATTCAGCAGGCTGTTTTGCAAGAATGTAACAGCACAACTTCAGGTTCTTCTGATCAGTGCCAGTCTCTATTTTAAGATGTAACCATTCCAGGTGGGAGTTGGGACAGAGACCTATAATCCCAGAACTCTGAGAGGCTGAGTCAGGAGGATCACAAGTTCAAGTCTAGCCTGGGCAACTTAGTGACTTAAGAGAGATTCTGTCTCAAAATAAAAAAAATAAAAGAAGAGCTGGGGATGTAGCTCTGTGGGAATGCCCTGGATTAAATCTCCAGTGATGGAAAAAAATAAAGGGGTTAGGCCTAGGAGAAAAGGAAGGAGAAGGAAAAGTAGAGGAACTGGAAGAGAAGGAGGAGGAGGAGGAGGAAGAAGAAGATGAATAAGAGGAGGAGGAGGAGGAGGAGCGGGAGGAACCGCCCTGAGGATCTCGGAGTGCTGTGACTCAGTGGAGTGTGTGCGAGGATAGAGAGGAGACCAAGTGTGAATCCACGCCTCAGCCCGGAGACACAACTCACTTGCACACGACACTGCTGAGGGTTTGGAAGCGCTGCTCCCCAGCAAGTCCCACGTGTGCACCAGCCCCTGAGCACCTGTGCACTCCCGCATGTGCTCACACTCACACGCACACGTGGGTCTGTGACTGGGAGCGCTAGGGGCCCAAGAGTAAGAGGAGCATCCTCTGCAGCGGCTCCCAGAGCCTCCCGGCCCTCTCCACCCCGAGGACACGGAAAGCGCCTCTCACAGCCAAGTTCACTCTCCGCGCAGAGGTGGAGGACAGACATTCCTCATCCTTCAGCCAGAACTGATGGCGGAAATGAGAAACTGGAAACCCAGAGCCCCCTGCAATCGCGGCCTGAGCCGCGGCACCCTGAGAACTGTGGCCTTGTTGCCAGGGCTCCCCGGGGTCTCCCGGCGCAGCTGAAACTTGCTCATTGGCGTTGTCTGTTGATAGCAGAATCACCAACTTGAAATGGATCGCGGGCACCTGTCTCTGTGGAGACGCTAGAGGTTCTTACCTGGAAATGGCAATGGAATACGCAGGAACCACGTGCCGGCAGGAGGAGAGAGCCCCAGCTCCAGGCCTGAGCACTCCCGTGTCCATGGCATGGTCCCCATCGAAGCGCACAATCGACTCCGTGTGACGAGGCAGAGAGGGCCCTGAGCGGTCTCTCCTTGTTTCTCTGACTCCTTGTGCGAAGCCGGTCGGACATCCGGACAGGGCAGTTCTTGCTCTGTTGGATCCTTTCCTGATACGAACTGCGGCTTGGCAAACCTCCTCACTGAGGCTGGAAATGTCCTGTCCAGTGAGGAAAGTGTGTGACTGTCACTCACTAGTGATGCGCTCCAACATTCTGGTCCCCACAGAGAGGACGAGGACCGGTAAAGAGACCTTGTGAACACATCTCTGCCCTGCGTGAGGCACTTGGACTACTGACCCGATTTCAAAGAGGGACAAAGCTGATGAAGGAAACGAACAGCAGCGGAAGTGGGAGCTGCTGGGAACGGGGAGAAGGTGACTGTGGTGCTTCAGCGAAAGCTTCTAGAAGGAAGAGGCTTTGGGCCAAATTAAGGGTTTTAAAAATTAAAAAATACCACAATGTCGAGATCTGGAAGACAAGCATTGGTGATGCAAGAAACGAATTTGAGCACAGACCAAGTTTTTGTTTTTTCCCGGTCCTGGGGATCGAACCTAGGGCCTTTGCACTGAGCTACATCCTGTGCATTCCCTTCCTGTCCCTTATTATTATTTTCAGACAGGGTCTTCCTGAATCGCTGCAGTGCTCAGGGCGGTCTCTGACTTTCCATCCCCTGGACTCAGAGGAACTGTTTTTGTTCCTACACTTAGCACTCAGAAATTGAATGGTGGAAACAACTGCTTATGCTGATCCGAGGGCCTGATGAGGTTGGGAGAAGGAAAATGCAGCTAAGAGGAGCCCGCAGAGCACCATGGGTGCAAGCCAAGGTCCAGAGCCGAGAAGCAGTTGAGCAGGCAGGGCCTCCGGCCCCCCAGAAAGGACCAGCCACCAGGTCAGTTGCTATGGGAAGGGGTAGAAGGTCTCCATCTTTCAGCAATATGACCTGACTTAGTGTTTGGGAAAAGATTAGACTGGGAGACTTAGGTTTCTAATAATATAATATAACTTTTTGTTATAATAATATAATATAACTTTTTGTTATATTATGGTAGCTAACTTGGTCGGGTTCTTTGGTAGGTGATCAGGTGGGCGGTCCAGTTTCCAAGCTTGGAAGGGCTGGGTGTACTCATGAGTAGTCCGTGACACGGCTTTGTTATTGCAACTGTTGTTATTTTGTAGAATTGCATTTGTAGTTTTACGTAGCACAACAGGGGCCCTAATCTTCAGGATTTAGCTATTGATGTATTTTAAAGAGAACTGTTTTGCTTTTTCACTTTCTAAGTGATGGGATCTAGGAGTTTAAGCTGAGTATAAATGCTTCAATGTATGTTTGCCCAAGCCATATTTGACCTTCTTATTTAAATGAATTTTAAGGATATTGAAAACTCTCTGAGATGTGGCTTTGCAAATAATGTGTTTTTAAGAGGTGCAAGGAAGTTCAAAGGAAATTGTTTCAGATTGTCTTTATATATTTACATCATTCTAAGGATCATTCTAATTTACATCATTTCCCCACATTTTAACATTTCTGAAATAGTAATATATCTTCTCATAATTATATATATTATAACTAGAGATACTTTATCTTTATTCATAGTACATGGAATAATGATGTTTCTTAGAGTACTGCCTTAGCTGGAAAGAAATTTAGTGTGTTTTTAGTGAAAAATGGTACACTTTAAAAAAATCTTTTTTTTTTTAACATAGAGTCTCACTATGTAATTTTGCTGATCTTGCACTCACTATATAGCCCAGGCTAGCCTGGAAGCTGCAGTGATCCTCCTGCCTCAGCCTCACCAGTGCTGGGATTATAGGTGTGTACACCATCCCTGGTACTTGTAAAAAATTTCAAGTTACAATATAGTTACATACTAGACTAATGAACACTTTTATTGTTTAAATAAAAAAATTTTTTATAATTAACAGGTCTTTTGTTTTCTTTTAGTATCTTGTATATGGAAAGACTAGAAATCATTTAGTAGAACACTATCATTTTATAAAGTAGAAAGTTTGTTTTATATAAAAATAGAATGACTACAATTTTGCAGCTCTTAGTTTTGTTTTTAGCATTTTAACATAAAATGGCAGAGGATAAATTGTTATTAGTTAGATATCATCTTAGAAACCCTCACAATTGCACTTAATAAATAGATTAATTAGTTCTATAGAAGTGCAATGATTTGTCAAAAATTGTACACTGGAACCATATTTCTTGATGAGGCTGTATTGTGTCAATTTGAGAAGTTTAGAAGCTTAGCTAAGTGCCTCAGCAAGGGCCAGGGTCCTTACCTTGTAAATATCCTGAGCCTGTGCAAGAGGAGGGCGTGGAGATGGAGTGAGTGCCACACCTCCTAGGGCGGGTAAACTGCTTGCACTATAAGGGAGGAAAAAGAGGCTTGCTCTCCTCCTTTTTGGCTTTTGCTCCTGTGGCTGTCTTCTGCTTCCTTGAACTATTGTTTCTCTTCCATGCCAGCCTGCCTTGGAGCCAGCTTAACTCCAGAAAATGTGAGCTAAATAAGCCTTTCTCTCTTTGAGTGTTGGACATTTTGTCCGAGCAATGAGAGGAGACCATCCAAGACAAGGTTAATGCTTTTTTTTTCATAAAAGTGTATGGCAGCCTTCGGCAGAATCATCTGAGAAAGTGGGTGCACAGAATACAGTTCTGCGTTGGCTCGTGACCTTATTTCATTGCATAATTCTGGGAAAGATGACGCAGTCATGTTCATCATCCAACGCAGGATTCACAAATGGAAGCAAAATTAAATCAAATGCTTCTGGTCACAAACAGAAGTGTTTATGATCCAAGGCACCACTTTATTAGTGAAAATGCACCTATGTTTTCAAATTCTTTTATGTATATTGCATGATACATTGACATCTGTCAGACTTTCTATAGGCCTGAAAAAAATCAATTTATGGGATCAAATACATTTATCAAATACTGAAGTTTTGAAGTTTAATTTACAACCATCACTTTCTCCTTGAGGATAATCTTTCCATAAGTGAGCAGAAATCACTTCATAGTTAATTCTCAAACACTTGACTATGGAACCTGTAACTTACATTTAAAATTTTTGAAATATGGCCCTCTGCTATGGTTTTTGGAGTGCTGATGATGATTTTACCCAAATATTTTATTAAATCCACTAAATATTGAGAGGTTATTTTAGCTTAGTTGAAATCAACATGTTTTTCACTCATTTTCTCATACATTTTTTGAACCAGTCTAGATTTATATTCTGACTAGCAGAGGAATTGTAGGATATTCTCCAAAACATGCATTTCAGGGGGACGCAGATGCCTTTTTCATTGGTGAGCCATCATCTGTTTGTCCCTTGTACCTAACAGTTTCTATGAAAGATAATGAACTAGGTGTTAAAATCCATAATGTATTGTTTACTGTGAACGCATTTTGAATACATTGTCTTTCTCATGTAAAGTGGTTACCATTTCAGTTAATAAAGTATCAAAATGCCTTTCCCATGTCTTCAGGGGCAGGCAGTGAATATGCTGTACCCATTTTAGCAAACACCCTCTCTGCTTCAATGTGCCTCAAGATTTATTACTGATAAAAAAGATCAGAGAACACATCTTCATTGCCTGCTGAATTTATCAAATGCAGTCATATATTGGAGCTGCACTGAGATAGCTTATTTGATGGGCTTTATACCTAATGCTAGTAAACTTTTAGTAAGAGTTGGTAAGACACTGGGTTGTCTGTGTGTCTGTTCTTCATTATGTTCCCTCTGCTGTGCGTCCAGAGGGTTCAGAGCCTTGGAAGCAGTTCCTGTAAGATGACCTCCTTTCTCCAGTGCTCAAGTAGTGGAGTTTAACACAGAAGCTGGAGAACTGCTGTTCATCCTGTTGTATTTTGTTGTCTCAGAAGCTGGGCGGTCAGTGGTCAGACCTCCTGGCACCAGTGAGGATGTGTGTGGGACCAAAGGCAGGAACCTGGCGGTGGTCTCCATCAGCTGCATGATGGTGATGGTGATGGTGTTCTATGGTTGTCACACAGCAAGCTCTGAAGGCTGTGGTTTTTCACATGTGACCACAGGCTCTCACGGTATCTTGGTGAAGCATGGACTACAGTTTAGGTCTGTACTCACCGACTGTGCTGCTTTGGATTATGGAAATGCAAAGTTCTTGCATGTTAGCTAACATGAGAATGATTTTGGAAGAAGAACGTATAAAATAATATGAGTACTTTTATGGTTATATTATGGATTGTAATGGTTACTTAAATCCAGTTATGTTCCTTACAACTGACATTATGAAGTAAAACCAACCATATTTAGAAATTTTATGCAAAACACAAGACTGAGCAGTTTGTGTTTTTTATATTTGCTGAAGTCATTAATAAAGTAAGACCATCTCATGTGAAGCAGACAATTACAAATGATAAGGGAAGTGAGACTGACATTAATTTCTGACTTTGCTAATCACTTGCCATCCATAATGTTTTCATGGCATGAATTTGGTTAGTTTTCACGTTTTGGTAGCAAAGGTATTTGAGGTTAAAATGCTGATTTTTCTGGGATTTATAAATGATTAAGAAATTCAGTCCTTGGGCAAGATACACGTTACATACATTTGACTTTTATTCAAATTCAGTGCTCCATTGGTGTTCTTAGTGCAACAAATGATTTCCAACATCATGCGACCTAATGTCTGTAGGGACAGTTAGAAGGGAGTCAGGCAGGGCCTCAGGGCATGAAGTGGCTGACGTGGCCGATGGCTACAGAAATGCCCACCTAGTTGCCCTTTGCGAAAGCTTTGCAGGTATAGAACAGTTCTCTTTAGGGACTCGCTGCTATACATCTACTGGAAAGCCCCTATACCCATGACCTGTTGCTTACCCTAGTGACAACTCACCCTAGAGACAGCTTACCCTAGCAACAGTTCATGCCAGCAGGAAAGCTAAAGACCCTGATTGGCCTAGAGTACACCAATCAGTGAAGATCCCATAACCCTGAACTCACCCCAGGCAGCGTACCCCTAGAAGTATGGGCAAAGTGAAGACACCTGGTTGAGAAGCTCTTTCCAGCTCTTCCTGGCACACAGCTTGCTGTCGGTAGCTCTGTCTCCACTTCCTTCATCTTGTAAATAAACCCCTGCTTCCACTACATTCACTTCTGACCCCCTCGGTCTGGGCCAGATGATCTGACTTCCTCATTCTCCACTTGGAGGATCTTCGGCTTTGAGTCAGGCCCATGCCATTCCCGATTCCTCGCTGAGCTGAGGGCAGGGACCCAGCAAGGACAGGGTCTTGATGTGGGAAGACCCCAGCTTCCCACAGTCCAGACTGACCTTATGTGTCCAGTACCTAATATGTGATGATGCTTCCTTTCAGGTCCAAGAAAGGCCTCACAGGGAGTTGATGAATTGGATTCGAAAAATGTAGAAAAATATATGCTGATTTTTAATCCCTTTCCCTGTTTTTCTTCTACCTGCCTGCTGCTGTGAGGCAGTTTAATTAGCCACCACTGAAGTGCTGAGACCTATCCGAGAGAATCTCTCCACAGAAAAGGTCACGCCTGAGCGGGGAAGAGGGTGAGCCTGACGCGAATCTCATTCTAAAAATGTCAAGAGATGTTTCTCAAGTGCTCATAATTGTTCCTCTACATATTTTCATTGCAGAAGATTTATTACTAATATAGAACATGTTAATGGCAAAGTATGATTAAAAAGTTCAAAAACACAGGAGCAAAATTATTCATTTGTCAACCTTAAAATTGAACACACTAAAAATCCTCTTTAGATGATTATCACTTGTTTTCATGCTCAAGCTACTGCTCATTTTGCATGGTGTATGGAATAAAAGACCAGTTTATTCCCTTAATCTCCTTAGTTCTAATACCTACAGAACCATGTAACTGTGAGGAATCTCTAATATTCACATGTTCAATTCATTTTCAATTTTTATTTTCAGTTCAATATAGTTGATTTAACTGAGCTCAATTTTTCCAATCATATATTAAAAAACACATGGAAAGGATGAGCAGAAACTTGTGGAAAATGATTCTTGATGGTTCTAGTCCAACTTCATGGTTTGCTTAGTTTATGACAACTGGAAAGAAAGATAGAGGGATAAAAATTGGGAGGGGGAGGGAGGAGAGAAAGGCAGGTAGAGAGAGAGAGAGAGGGAATGCAGAAGACAGCCAGTGTGAATGTACACCTGGAAAGGCTTGGCCCAAGTACTTTTAACCACCTCCTCCACCCTGACACCACAGTGTATGACCCACCTTCTGGGGACATTTGAGATCTCGGCCATCACAGATAGACACCTACACCACACAGAACAAAGGGATGCAATAAGCCTGGCTCCAAATGACAGAGAAAAACACTCAGCCTTTTTGGTTGATTGGAACCGGGTGATTCTGGCAGCCCTTTGAGCAATCTCCCTGAGAACCAGATCAGAGCAGAGAAACAGAGGAGCCCACAAGTGCTCAGTAATTTCTCTTGCCTCCAGCTGAACTTCTCCTAGTTGTGTTCACAAATTACAAAGGAGGATTCTGGTCGTAAGTCATCCTGGTCAGAAGTCTCCGTAGAAAACAATTGTGTCATTAAACAAGGCTTGCTTTTCATGAGTTTGAAAGGTAAGTTTAAGTTTGGACTCACTAACCATTAAGCTGAAGCAAGGGGTGTGGACATTTATTTTGCGCTTTTGGTTTGGCGGCCCTGATAGGACCCCACTCAGCGCTTAACAGGATGGTTTGTAGAGCCAGACTGACAGGGTCTGAATCGCAGCTCTAGCAGGAAGTCCCAGGGCAGTCATGGCCAAGTGAGTTACCCAGCTTCTGTCTGTTTTCTTCAGCTGTGAACGTAGGGACAATAGCACTCATCACTGAAGTAAATTAGAGCATCATCACTGTAAGGGAACGCCGTCTCTTCTTCTGTGCTCCTGCCGCCCAGCAAGCCAATTTTGCTTATCTAAAAATGTATTCCTCAAGGTGCTTGAAGCTTTTGTCACTCTAGAAGCCGCCCGATATAGTCTTCTTACTGAATGCAACCATTTAATAATAACTGGACTTAACCAGATTAAAATAGAATGCAAGAAGTGAAATTTTATTCAGAGATACAAGAAGCTTAACATTTTTTTTTTTGTAAAAAAGATATCCAGGAAAATTGCCCATATTTCTACAAAAAGTTGTTTGCTTATTGCAGGAGTACTGTGGTCATGATGTAACTCATTTGATAGAGGTTTTGTGATAGTAAAGCAGATTACACATTCTTTACAGTCAGAAGGTGGCATGCCAGTGACTACTCAACATAAATCAGTTGTGATAAATGCTATGCTGAGCAGCAGGCATGGGTCAAAGAAGGTAAATGAACTAGCCACTCAGTCTTCTACTCTGGCTGCAAAGCCCTGGTGAATAGCAAGGAAAATAGATATCTCTAAGGGAAACCAGTTTATTGAATGTAGGAATACCTTTTAAAATTTATTTTACTGATCACCACAGTACAGACCATGAAATTAATCAATTAATATAATAAAAATTGCAATGAGAATGTATAATGATAAAATATTATAACTCTCAAGATTAAAAGAGAAAGAAAGACAGTACCAGGTGGATTTTATGACAGTAGCTTTATAGTATAATTTCAGGTCAGGGATTGTGATTCCACCTGACTTGTCCTTGTTGCCCAGGAT
>NW_004955403.1:5037327-5050176 GCF_000276665.1 Chinchilla lanigera
GTTTGTAACTCTGTATTGTCTGTATTGTGCTTGTGATATGTTGTAAAATGTTGTATGTCTGTTAATGTTTCCCTCCTTTTATCTTTAAAATAAAAAAAAAAGAGAAAGAAAGAAAGAAGAAAGTAGGAGATAGAAGGTAGACTATGCTGTTATGATAATCCTTGAAGGTAATTTTATTGTTGGAGAGAGAGAAAGAGACTGAGAAATTGTGTTTCCTATGATCTGATTAACCTTCTGGAGATCTTTCAGCACAAGTCCCATGTATTCAACGGATGCATCCATTACTAGTGCATGGTGAAATGTGAAAAAAATGTAAGTACTGTAGATGTGCATTTTGTCTTAGTTACTTTCTTGTGGGACAAAGTAGCTGACACCCACAAGTTAAGAGAGGAAAGGTTTATTTCAACTCACAGTCTGCAGGGGTTTCAGTCCACAGCTGGCTGGCTCCTAGGGAGGTGGCATGCCGGAGGGTCAGTGCAGAGGAGAGACAGTTCATGGCGGGGTAGGCAGAGGTGACAACGAGCAAACCTCCTTTTCCCTTTTATCCCATCCAGGCTACAAGCCTTCTTGGTGGTACTATCTACACCCAGGGTGGGGTTTCCCATTACCAACACCCAGAATTATGATAAACCAGTGAGCAAACTAATGAGGTGTGGCCCACCCTTAACCACGTTATCATTCCCCTAACCCACATACACATATCCTAGATTTAGCCACCTTCAAAAATCCCCACCTATGATTACACAAGGCTTTGAGGGGACACCTAGATGCAAGCCATAAGAAATGTATTATATTTCTATAATAAAATGTGTGACTTTGTATTTATTTTCAGTCACAATCTAGAACTCATTAAAGAAATAAAAAATGTTTACTAGAATTTGTAAGACCTTTAATGTACACTACAATCCCAAATAGCACACACCCTTACAAAACATGTATTATAACCAACCTGACAACATTAGTCAAAGCTAGGCATGGTGGCACACACCTGTAATCCCAGCACTCAGGAGGCTGAGGCAGGAGGATCATTGCAAGTCTGAGGCCATCTTGGCTTACATAGTGAGTTCAAGACCAGGCTGAACTGCATAGTGAGATCCTGTCTCAGAAAGGCGAAAAACAAAAAAAAAAAAAAAACAAAAAGCAACAAAAAAATTATTAGTCAAGTACAAAGCCCAGCTACTCATGACCTTGAATGTGTAACAATATTGAAGGAAAGAGTGTGCTTGTGTCCTGACCCACTGTGGCCTATGAAAGGTGAACAGTGAGGCGCTTGTCTTTCGGTGTACATTCCAATTATCTAACAGCTTTTCCTGTCAACATTTACTTTATACAATGAGCAGGACAGAATTAATTTTTAGTGTGTGCTTTATATTTACACTCTTAATATACATACATAATAGACAGGTAAGCATAGCTTTTGGCATTTTATGAAGTAGGAGTCTGAGACTCAAAGAGTTCTAGATTATACAATAAATAATGAATTGATAGATATAGAATCCGTAGAGTGGAGTCCATAACCCGCATTATAATGCCCAAGCACTTGAAGCATCGTGTAGTGTGATCATTTTATGGACTCATTATGGGCTAATCTAGCTTCTCATCCAGTACTCATGTCAAGATCCCAGCCAGGGAAACTTTTAATCCAACTATTGCCAAAGGAACCAAAAGATCAAGAGTTGACTGTCCCACTAATAAAGCAAAAGACACACACACACACACACACACACACACACACACACACACACACACCTGTGTAAGACTTACAGCTTCTCTTTCTCCTATAACTGATTAGCCCTGTTTAAGCACACACCTGAGGCATACTTGCCATGTGTTCTTTCAAGTTTGAGCCAGTGAGAGCTGTGCTCGGTCTTTCTTCGGGGTACACAGTGTCCTCCTGGTCAGAAAGTCCCTCAGTACACTTTGTTTTCCAACCTTCCTTCTGGAGGACGGGAAAAGGAGTAGTTAAAATAAAACAACCCTCAACTCTAGTTTTAAAAATTCTTTTTCTCTCTTTTGCCAAAGAATTGTAGAGACTTCCTAACTTCTGAAATACTTACCTAAGCAAAACAGAGCACATCATAAGGCCAGCTGCTGCAGAACTAACTGAGAAGCAAATACTAATATATAAAGTAGCCCAGTAAAAGGAATTCTTTGCTTTGTTAGCATATTTGGCTTTCCTTTCCCCCTCTTTCATGTGGTTTTGAGAAATCCCACATTCTGCGCTAATTCTTCTCCTAACTCCTAAGATGATAAAACACATCCGATTCAGCTGTCAAATTACAGTGATTTCTTCTTACCTGCTGCATTCCACCCTCTGCTTTCTCAACAACTATGAAGTGTAAATATAGTTATGTTTGTGTATTTACTCATTCATTATTCATTTGTTTTTTATTCATTTTGAGTCGGTCAGTGGGGCTTATTTCACATTTAAACTTTTCCAAGGTGGGGAATGTTTCTGTTAAGAGCTGTAAAATCTGCCCCACGAGGGCTGGGGCAGCCGATTAGCCATGTGGATGGTGGAGGCGAATGGGGAGAGTCCAGGGAGGGCCCTACACCGGCTCCCCCAGAGAATCTTCAAGCAGGTAAGGAGGTGTTGGATTCCTACAGAGCAACAAGTTCGAAACCCTCTTCTCCGAGAGGGGGCGCAAGTGCTAAAAAGTGAGAATGGTTGTTGTGGTGGGAAAGAAACAATCATATTCTCCCTGCATTGCCTGAAGGTATACGCCATATGTGCAAACTTGTGCGCTGCAGGGGAGGCCAGCTACGAGTCCTAGTCCCTACTTCCCTCCTGGCGTAGTGTGTGTCTCTGTTATATCTCCAGTACGACTGGAGGCTGGGAATTTCTGTATATGACCTGGCTTGGGATGGAGAAACCAGGGAGCCTGGTGAAGACAATTTGCAAATGAATGGAATGGAATTGGAGGAGGTAACGAAAGATGAACACGAACACAGAACTCCAGCCCAAAGTAAGGCATTTTCAAAATGCAGAAAGATGTGTAAGTATAAGAAGAGCGATAAAAAAAGTACAAAATAAACAAATTTATTTCCTGTAAACTTGCAATAATAGGATTCCTAAAAGATTTACTATATGAAGGATTTCTAAATAATTAAGTACAAATACAGCAGCCACTAAAATATTATGAAAATTAATATATTAGTTTTCTCCAATGGAATGTAGGGAGTGTGAGGGAGGGAGGAGGAGGAGATCACTGAGGAACTGGGGCACTTGACTGACACGTGGTTAGAAATCTGCAGAGTAGTCTGGTTACAGGTGAACCCAAAGACAGCATTCTGGTAGAATTCCCTCCCTGTTTAGGGAAGAATGGATTAGCCCATCTTTTAAATTTTATAGCTGATTGTACAAGGTCCATACACATTACAGAGTACAATTTGCATTATTACACATGTATTGATTTACATGTAAGTCCCGCCCCAAAACCCTGTCACAGAAACCCCTAAAACAATGCTTGGCCAATGTGTGTGTGAAATTAATATACAACATATAACATATAGTACATTATATATAACATGCAATTAATATATAGTATATACTATGTAATATGTAATCTATAGTAGAGTATAAATATGTAATATATAATATATAGTGCGCAGTATATAGTATATAGTACATAGTATGATATATAACATAATATATAATGTATGTATGCAAAGATATGAGCAGACAAGTGATAGAAAGGAAAATAATTGCTGCAAACATGAAGAAACATATGCTCATAAATAGAGAAGTTAAAGTGTTTTAAAAACTGATACCTATGCATAGCAAATGAATTAGTAAAACTTAAATACTTGGATAATAGTGAGAAGGTAGGGAGGATTTGGAAGCTCAAACACTCATACACTGTTAGTGAAAGTTTCACTACTTTGGCCATTGAGACATGCAACATCTCACTACATTTTTAAGTTACATATATTCATATTCTCTCTATATTTATCTCTCACCTGGCTGTGCATATCACAAACAGGGTAAATGGTGAGTGTGATAAAGCAGTAGTTGAAAATGATCATTTTGCCCTTAGGTAGAGATTATGTAAATAAAATATGGTAGGTTTGTCTCATGAAATCTTTGAAAACCTAGAAACACAAGATGATTGTAGAGTTAATAGGCCCAATAGCTTTTAAAAACATAATCCTTAATGAATAAAGCAAGAAATGGAGTATAATCTCAGCAGAAGGTCATTTATATATATCTATAATACCCTCACAAGAGGGTATATATGGCATATTTTTAAATGGGCATATAAACTATAATGATTTATATTCATTGCAACAGCATTTTTGCATTTGGGAAACTAAAATAAGAACAAAAATAGACTTTACATATAATAAATAAAACACGAGAGGAGACTTAGAATAATGATTATAGTTTTCTGAATAGTATAGTACAGTTGTACCTTAGTTCACGATTTAATTCTTTCCACAGTTGTGGTTCCAAACCGAATTGGTTGAGAACTGAATCAAATTCAATGGTTAGCTTGAGTGTTGATCTTATGGAGAAATTTGATTTGGTTCTCGTCCGGTTTGGTTTGTGACCAGAATCACAGAAGGAATTAAGTTCGTGAGCTGAGGCACCACTAATCTTTACTTTTTATATTTTATGGAATAGCAATAATGAAAACAATGATATGACACAGAAAATGATTTCAATTATTTAATTTTTTTGTGATTAAAGTTGGTACCTAGGTAATGTAGTCTGTTGGGGAACTGTAAAAGTATGAGCCTTCCCACTCTTTAGCATACAGAATTTATTACTCCAAATAGAAAAGAGAACAGTGAGAAAAATAAGAATTTTGAAAGCATTAAAACTATTTTCAGATGACCTGATTATAAAACTGAAGCAAAACAAAGCTAATGATACACTTAATGCAGGTAGTTTTAAACTATTCAGTAGCTTAGGATAATATAAATCTGATGCAGAATAGACTCCTGGACTTCTGATTGGGCGTCTGACTTGTCCAGTGCTGGTTTTATTAAAATTTGAAACTTTTGTTCTGTGGGAAACACTGTGAGATAATGAAAAGTTAAATTATAGATTTAGAAAAATTTTGAAAACATACATGGAATAAGAAATATATCCAAAACATACTAGAAATCTTTAAATCAACAATAAAAATCAAATAACCCAATTTAAAAATGGATGAAATATTTAAATTGGCACCCTACCAAAGAAGATGCAAATTCAGTGAGTAAGCATTTTATTTATTTATTTATTTATTTATTTGGTACTGAGAATTGAACTCAGGACCTCGTGCTCACCAGGCAGGTGCTTATGCTGCTAAGCTATATCTCTAGCCCACTGAGTGAGCATTTTAAAATATGCTCCCCATCATTTATCAGGATGAAATTTCTTATTAAAACAACGTCACTATACCAGCATACACCTGTTACAGCACCTGAATTCCGTGAAGCTAGAGATGCCATTCTCAGGTAAAAATGTGTAGGAACAGGGCTCTCTTTTCTTCTTGGTGGACCTGCATGAGTGCAAACGTTTGGACAAGAGTTTGGTAGTTTCTTACAAAGCTACTAAGAGATCAGCTATCTCTTATGTAGATATTTACCCAATGTTGTGGTTTGTGCCTGGGTGTCCCCCAAAAGACCATGCACTCATGGGGCTAGTTTTAAAGTTTATGATTGATTCATGGGTGTAAGTGTTACACCCACCCTGGGGTGGATAGTTTGCATATGTAAGGGAGAGAAAGAGGCTGCTTGCTGCCACTCCTCCCCTTCTGCTCTTGTTGCTTTTGCTATCTTCTGCCTCCATGAATGGTTGCCCTTGGTCATGTGCCACTCTGCCTTGGAGCCAGCTGAGTATTGACTGAAACCTCCACAAACTGTGAGCTAAATAAACCTTTCCTTCCTTGATTCTGGGTGTCAAGTGTTTTGTCTCAGCAATGAGAGAAAAGTAACCAAGACAGCAGCATACTCAGAATTTCATCTCCACAGGAATATTTGCCCTTGAGTTTTTATAATAACTTTGTTCATATAGGCTCAGTAGTATAAACAATCACAATTTTTTTTCCATTGGTGAATAAATACACTAATTGTGATACATTTATGCCATAGTACATTACTCAGTTATGGAAGAAATCAGCCACCAACCTATGAACAAACCTGCATGAATTTCAAATGCATATTGCTATGTGACAGAAGCCAGTGTAAAGAAGCCACATTCTATCAGGTTCCAGTTACCCAACATGGAGAAAACTAGGGCATCAGTAAAAACTCAGTGGTGCTGTTCATCATGGGAAGGGTTCAGGAGTGGACAGGCGAGCATGTAGGATTCAAGGGGAAGTGAAACTATACTGCATAGCACTTTAGTTATGGACAAATAACCATGCATTTCTCAGAACCCACATCACAGAGTAAACTTTAATGTATACAGTAAGAAATACTTTAGGAAGTGAGGAGAGAAAAAACAGAATTACAAATGGGAAAAGTAATTTAAGCACATGATTAATGAAACCACCTCATTAAGAGAGTGGCGGATAAAGGTGATCTAAGTAATTTTTAAAATCAAGGGCATCTATGTGTCTAAAGGAAAGGCAAGCCGTACATAAGCACTACACCATCACTGATTAAGTTATTGCCTAGCAGGAAAAGTTTAACAGCTCTGACACTGGTGCATGCATATAGCTGAGGAGAGATCCTTGTTTCATGTTGTTAGAAGGGGAATTTAGAACTAAGGAGCGCTGGAAGGTAGCACGATCAGACAAATTGAAATTGAGAGAGATTTAACAAAGTACCTGAGGAGTACTCTTCAAAACTGTCAGGTAATAAAAAATAAGGAAGCTCTGGTATATGTCTTTGCATTTATTTATTAGTGTATCTGTCTTCTAATAGGATTGCTAGATGAAAAGATGAATATAAATGCAATTTATTAAAGTATTACTGAGTTCCGCTGTTTTGAAATATATATGCCTTACTAATAGATTGTACTGTCAAAACAATATGCTGATTTCCCTTGTACAGAAGAAGACATTAAGGTTTGGAGGGCTCAGGCCCTTTATATTTCTGTGAGAGGAAGAATAAGAACCAATTCAGCTTTTATGTTTCTTCCAAAGCCCGTTATCTTCTGATCCGATAGGCAGTGTGTCGGTTCTTGGGAACATATCAACTTTCAGAAACACCTAGCAGAGTGGTAAAGCACAGCTCTGGGTATGTCTTTGGGGTGTTTCCTGGGAAAGCTGGTATGCAGGATATCAAACAGAGGGGGAAAGCCCACCCTGATTGTAGTTAGCACCACCCACAGGCTTGCAGACTGCATCCAGTGAAAGGATGGAGTAAGATGAGCTGGTTTGCAGAGTGCATTCCGCACGCACAAGCCTTTCTTTGCTACTGCGCCACTGGTGGACATCAGGCTCCAGCTTCCTCAACCTCTCCATGCAGACTCACATCAGCAACCCTCAAGGAGCCTCCTGGTCTTCCGTCTGAGGTTGGTGCTTTATCCCGGACCTCTGTTGCTGCGAAGCTTCCAGCTTCCTGGGTTCTCTCCAGCACACAGGTGTCCACTGTGCACCGTCCTGCCTCAGACCCTGTAAGGGATATTCCAAGTGGATTCTGTTCTCCAGAGAACATTAACCAACCCATTATGCACAAAATACGTCCCAGAAGAACTGATGTCTGAGTAGCTGCATACATCCCAGAAGGACCACTATATCTTTGTTTAGAAAAATCATGCTTCTGAATATGAAGAGCCTGAAATATCTTCACTCTTTTGCTCATAAGCAAACTGTGTTAGTCACATTTCTGTGGCTGGGACAAAATACCTGACATACACAACTTAAAGGAGGAAAGGTTTATTTTGGCTCTCAGTTTGCAAGGTTTTAGTCCATGGTTTGCTGGCTTCAAAGCAGGAAATTCACAGTGGAAAGCTGTGACAGGGGAAAGCTGCTCATCCCATGGCAGCGGGAAGCAGAGAGAAGGAAGAGGTCCAAAGCCAGAGAGCACTGTGGGAAATAGTGCGAGGGTCACTTCCCCAAGAACAGCTGCACACACCCAGGATGGCCAAACCCCTGGCTGCCTGGCCAGAACTTCAGGTGGGCCGTGAACATTAACCAGCGTGGAGCTACAGTGGCTCATCACAGCCAGCCCGGGTTTCAGCTTCTATGGGGTCCATGTGAACTGGATTGAAACATCGGGGAAATTACTTAGGTTTTCCCATGCCTGTGCATTTGGCTTAATTTTGCCAAACTAGTAGGTACCATCAGTTGCATCTTAAAATAGAAAAAGAGTTTTATTTTCTTGTAAAGAAGATGGGTGAAGTACAGTGATGGACAGAAGTGGAAAATTTTTGCATTTCCTTTCCTGGTCAATACACTTATTTGAGGTTTTCAGTACAAGAGTAAGTTGCCTTGCATGAACAAGCAATTGAGTTCCCCAAACTTGAAACATTACATACAGCATTAAGAACATCTTCAGATTCTCAAAACAAAAGAGAACTACTCCTCATTAATTATTTGTCTAAATTTAAAGGCTATAAAACATAGTTATGTTCAAACCAACAAAGTCAAAAACATCTCCTTTGAAGTTAATGAGGCAGGAGGAAGAGGAAAATAAAACATAATTAACACCTATCTCCTGCATAGTACTGCAGTACTAATACACAGATGTTTATGCTACATGTAGTATTAGCTCATTTTATATAGTACATGCATATGCATATAATACTGAGTTCATCTACTGTATAGTGTAAATAATTATTTTGTTTTCTTTACCTAAGGAAATCATAAGAAATTCTGTGTATTTACATATTTGAATTATGCAACTTATAGTTCTAATATTTACTAAGTATTTTCTGACCAGTAGAGTACAGTTTATGAGGGGTTCAATAGTAAGGATAAATTAAAAGGTGTGGATAGTAAACATCAAAAACAAATCTCCTTCAGATGTTTTTCTAATATAGTTTTGTACTTCTAGCTCAAAGCATAATTATATTTTTATGCTTTGATGAAATAAAAATCGTTTGACCTCTCAGGGCAACAGAAAACAATCAGATGAAAATTCACCAAATATAACAAATTAGGAGAATGATTTATAAGAAGTATTAAGAACAAATTTTAGAAGATACATATTTCAGAAATGTTATTTAATGTTCATACAAACGGTTTCCCATTCCTGATGCCACTTTTCAGACTTACGCTGCCTTATAAAGTACATTTTAAGTCAATCTCATAATGGTCATTTAGACATAGAAGTATTGAGTTTTTCCCTTTAGTTTTGTTTTAAAAATAAAAATCCAAGTTTTTTTTAAAAAATGTAACAATATAGAAGTGCTTCTTTTGCTACCTGCTCTACCTAGCATTTGCTATTATTTGATTTCTTGATAATAGCCATTCTTTCTCAAGCAAGATGGTATCTCAAAATTGTTTTAATTTGCATTTCTTCTGTAGTCTAGTATAATCACTATGGAGATCAGTACAGAGATTCTGCAAAAGACTGAAAATAGAAATTCGGTTTGACCCAGCTCTTCCCTTCTAGGAATCTTCCTGAAAGATTAAAGTCATTATATTACAGTGACATATGCATATGCGTGTTTATAGCAGCATAATTTTTAATAGCTAAATGTGGAAACAGCCTATATATCTATCAACAGATGAATGGGTGAGGAGATTGTGGTAATTATGCACAATAGAGCATTCCTTTCCTGAAGAAGGGTAAACTTGTAGGTAAGTGGATGCTGTTCAAATCCATGTGTTAAGTGAAGTAAGTCAGACACACAAGTTTGTATAACATATGGGTTCTTGAAACCCAAGATATAAACAAAGAACAAATAAAAAGGTACGTAATGAGAAGCAGGGAAATCCTTTTCAAATGGGAAGGGGAACGAGATGGAGGGGCATGGAAGGAAGGGAAAAGTATTTTTTAAAAAATAGTCAAAGAAAAAATGAACATAGAGGTTTTTCAAGTGTGAAGGGGATTAGGAGTTGGAGGGAACAGGAGGGGATGGGGACAAAAGCTTTAAGTGCATTACGCACATGTGCAAATTCCACCTGGGAAGTGCAATCATTACCACTGCAGATGTCTACAAATACCCTGCTTACTCAGTAAAAATAGCAACCTGCTCTTTAAGCTCTCGATGCCATGTAATTTGGAGACAATGAAAAAACTCCCATTTGTTACTAATGGAATACATAAACAATCTTTCAGTGTGTATTTAGTGCTGGATTCTGCAAATGCTTTAATAAAAATGCCAACTTTTCAGAATGTTTCATTGTCTGTACAGTAGAATGTGGACTTTTGGATTATCAAGGTTGTTATAGTTTCAGACCTGTTTTGCAAGGGGAACAATATAACACAGGACATACTTTATAAGATTATTTATAATAGTCACCCAAAGAATGATATACAAAAGAGTGCAGGAAATCTGTTCACACACTAAGATCAAGGAAACCAGCTGAAGGACTGGATCCCATGGAAATGTCCGGCATGAGTCCAGCTGAAGACCTAGAGCTCATAACAATGCCTCCCACGAGTCTACCTGGAGGCCTAGAGCCCATAACAATATCTCATGCAGGCCTGTTTCACGGATCTGTGCTGGGAAGGCCCAAAGGTCAGTGGTGGAATCTAGAAAGTCTACACCAGTGGGATGAAGGGTCTGTGCCAGCAGGCTGAGGGATCTGCACTGGAGCCAGGAAGCGATGCTCAGAAGAACCAGAGCTCCCCCAGAAGTTACCACAGCCATCCTCAGCAATAGTGAGGTCCAGAGCTCCACCGATGATCCAGAGAGCTGAGTTCCCATCAGGGAAGCCAACACAACAAGGTTCTCCAGGAGACCGGCAATGCACCTTCTTCCCCTCTGGAGTCAGGAAGCAATGCTCAAAGTGAGGACCAGAGCTCCCTCTAAGTGAACCAAGGCCATTCACAGTACCAACGAGGTCCTGAGCTCCTCGGAGGATGAAAACAGCCAAGTTAATCAGGAAAGACAGCATGTCGAGCTCCTCCAAAACAACCAACAGCTCCTTACAGCTTCTACCAGCTCCCCACAGCCTCCCTTCTTCTCCAGTTCTGCCTCTTGTGCTGCTGGCAACAGTCCCCAGGTGGGCCTCCCGAACCCAGCACCACACTTACTCAGTTCAGCTGGGGATTATAAGTTGACCACCAGTTTTCAACCCAGCACAAAGGTACGTCTGTTTAATCAACAGTACTGCATATTGTTAATTATCATTAACAGTGTCTTAAAATCCACAATACATATTTTTGTACTAGTGAAAATGTACAACTGAGTTGAAGTATGCCATTTTACATCATTTAGAGATTTTGTTTTGTTGAAGGAAATTTTTCAGCCTACCCTAGATGACTACATTCACAGAAACATCGCCAAAGGGAAGAGTGGCTTCTAGTGGTTGCTCCTCGGTCCACGGTGCTCCCAGGGCATCCTGAGTGCCTGCTGCCTCTTACTCTTCATGTTCTGTTGGCAACTGCAGTTATCAGTGGGATAGTGAAGATCACATTCTTATCAGCTAGATAAGTACAGAGCCAAGTTTGAGGAATTCTCGGGGGACAATGTGATCAAGGGAAAGCTCACTACTACCTGTTGGTTTATGTACATTGGAGCAAATCAAGGAGTCGTGTGCTAGGATAATGCAGTACTCCAGGTACCACACGCTGTAATGATGCCCTCTACTGCAAGTCAGAGAAAGTCATTTTCAGCACGCTCTATGAAGATCTATGAGCTTGAGCACTGGCCACAGAGTGTGCATTTAGGACCCCGGGGTACTGACTTAGTGATTCCCACCCACAACAGTTGAGGGATGCTTTTGGGTGAGTGTGCACCATTCTGTCTCTCCTGAGTGAAAGCAAATGATGAGGCTGCACGAGCAAGCCAACTGCAGGTAGGAATACACTGTAGACAGCGCACTGAAAGCAACTGCGAAAATCTTATCTCACCACCTCCACCCTCTGTCCAGTGCGCCATTTCTCTCATTTAAATAGTAAAACAGCTTTCCGTGAGGCTTCCTTCTTTATTTTTCTGTTTATTTCACCCTGTTCTTTTCTCAGCCCTCCGGGATTGTTTTCTCAGCCGCTGCACACGTCGGAACTGTCCCGATCTTCTGCAGGTTTCCGTTGCTCAAGGAGAGTGAGTAAATGGAAGGGAAAATCCAGTTTGTGCTGCACTCACCAAATCAGGCACCCTGATTCTGGGCTTTCCCCCGCGGAAATGACACTCCCCTCCTAATATGCACCGAAGTACTGTGCAGGGTAGCTGCGGCTTGTTTATTGTTGTCAGCCGTGATAATTCACTTTGCAGTTTTGATTAATGTCCTCCAAATTTTCTTTCTCTCTGAACAGCATTTGTAGAGTTGATCACTTTCTTCTCCTGGATCCTTAGTAAAACGTATTCATCTGTTTATTTTACACCACTGTGGCCATTGTTCCGTTGTGCTGATCTCTCATCTCTCAGACCCCTAAACCCTTGAGTGTCTTAGCACTTAGAGTTTAGGAATCTTTCTCGCTTTCAATCAACATGACCTTTCGTGAGGATCTCAGTAGCTCTTACCTTTGGTGACTACCAAGTGTATATGTAGCAATGACTACTATTTTTACCTTAAGTCAGCTTGGTGCTACAATACTTGATTTTCTAATTGGAAGCGGAACAATATATTCCAGTCATAAATCTTGCTCTCACTGCCAACTCTGATCAAGATGAGTTTTTTTTTTTTTTTTTTTTTTTTTTTTTTTTGTGTGTGTGTGTGTGTTTTTAATCTTTTACATTCTGAAAGAGAAGACAGAAGCCCTGGAAATCATCCTTGATTTCTGCCTTCACTGCTTTCACAATTAATTCAGGCATAGTTGTAAAATCTTACCTTCAAAATAAACCCTGAATTGTATGGT